>NW_027281220.1:0-68168 GCF_046629955.1 Centroberyx affinis | reverse complement strand
TTACCCAACCAAAGACTGTCTGGCAGTTTCTCTCTTTTCATTTATTTGACACTGTAACTGTGACCGCTACACAAATAAACCGGATTTTCTTCCTCCCTCCCCAAACATAGCCAATTTTGACATATTTTCCTGAATTTTGACGCCAGGTCCCGTTCACACAGCACAACACAGTGGCAAATGTCTGTAACATTTACAGGAAAAGCTGCATGTGTGAAAGAGGTTACAGGGAGTGAGAGAGAGAGAGAGAGAGAGAGAGAAGAGAGAGAGAGAGAGAGAGAGAGAGAGCGAGAGAGAGAGAGAGAGAGAGAGAAATGCCTGCATCATTCAACAGCAATCATGTTTCTGTTCCCTTCGATTTGCCGAGGGACACCTGACAGCCAATCAGCGTGGGCCGCTCCCAGCAGGATGCAGTTTCCGTGGCGACTAGAACCTTATTGAAGAAACATCTCTCTCTCTCTCTCTCTCTCTCTCTCTCTCACACACACACACACACACACACTGTTGGCATTGTTGACCCCTGCCTCTGCTGTAAGCGCTCGAGAGAGAGAGAGAGAGAGAGAGAGAGGAGTGACTGTTCTGTCAGAGAGCCAGAGATAAAACAAGAATGTCAGTGGCTTTTTTTTTAGGAGGGGGATGAATTAAAATACCTCCTCCCCCGCACACAGATGCCACTACAGCAGGAAGCGTGGAACCTCTTTGTTTTTCGCTGCTCCAATTACACGACCTCTCCTCCCTTCTGATCGCTTAATTGCCCCTTTTTTTTTTTCCAACCAAATTGTCACCGCAGGAGGAGAACAGAAGTGTATAGAAAAACATTTTGAGGCGAGAGATGTGTGTGTCAGGAAGGGTTTTATGATGCTATGATGCGTTGGACCGTTCATGTAGCAGGGAATGTTATTCAGTGCTTGTTGCGCACATGTGTGTTTCATGTGGTGGCGGGCTAGAAGTGCTGCAGTGGGAAATGTGTGTGTGAAAAACGCATGTACCTCAGGCCATCGGCTGGAATCCGGGAATCATGACACCCCAAATAAATGTCATTTTGAACCCATCTCAGCTTCAACAGTGGTGCCACAGTTTAAGTTGAATGATCGGGAGTGTCTTGAAAGCAGGGGAGTTTCCGTTCTAAAACAAGAGTACAGGTCGGAAAGTGAGTTTTGAAAGCCAGAAATGTCAGTAATTGTTGAGTCATTGATATTGTTCAACAACTCTGTCGACCTCTGCAGATATATTATGGTCATTTTGTGCTGTGGGGAAGAAAAAAATCGTAACTGATTGCCAGGCATGCCAGAATACGCTCCCTAGAGTCTGGCTGTGGCTGCCAGGAAGATCAAAGCGGCCTGGAGACTGTGCAGTTTGTTTGGGCTGTTTTGGTTACGCTTGGTGGGATAAATGTCTTTAACCCTTCTGAAAAGCCACCTTCTGTCTCACCGACACCCAGGGGAGGACAGGGTTTGACTCGGAAATGTCAGTCGCGGTTGCCTGGATTAAGCCTTGCTGACTAATCACGCATTTCAACAAGGAGGCTCTGTGCATAGTCTTAGTGGAGGGAAATGCACATTCACCTAAAGTCCAATAACAGACCATTTCTCTGCCACTAATCTGTCCATTGACTTGACTTGACTTGAACCCAAAATTGCATAAATTGATAATAACCGTGTTTCAACAATATTACTTATATTTATACTACTTTCTCTATACTACTCCAAAAAGAGACCTATCCTATCCCACTGTTTTTTGTTTTTTTAATACACCACTAATATTTACATACTACTCTCTGTATATACTACTCCAAAAAGAGACCCATTTCTATACTACTTTCTTTATTCCAAAAAATATATATATTTTTATTTCTTCTACTTTTATAATTTTGCATGTTTAAAGTCAAATTCCTTGTATGCGCTGATAAGTCAGAGGATGAAACAGTTAATAGACCAGAGTTATATAATTATTATTATTCACAATTTCAAATAACTATAATAATTACAACTAATAATTATAAACATACAGACCACCAAATGACAGAGGGAACATACAGACACTAACATACACACATAGGAGAGAAAAAAAAGAAAAAAAGGTGAAAAAGACATGCTGTGGATTTCAGTTGATTCTAATATGAAATGAAATGGCATCAAAAACAGTCCACAAAAATGCCAATGTTGACTATAGCAAGAACATCAGGAATCCTAATAGCAGAGGTACTCAATCATCCAAAATGAAGATTATCCAAAATATAGGACTACTTTGACAGCATGTTTTCTCCCTGCAGGGGAAGCCCTATGTGTTCGACCGAGTCCTGCCTCCCAACACAGTCCAGGAGCAGGTCTATGATACCTGCGCCAAGCAGATCGTCAAAGGTCAGTACTCATTCTAATCCCTCCTCTCTGGAGATATCCTCTTCACATCACTATGAATGGTGCTTTTAGCACTGTTTGAACATGATTACATTCATATTTAAGTATATTGATAAGAAAAGGATTATGGAGACTTTGTGTAATTTTGAGGTCAGAAGGGTTTGATTGGTAAATTATCATTATTTCATTGGGGTGACTGGATCAATATGATTAGAGAAAGGTGAGCCTATGCTGTAATCCACTGTTTGTATGGAAAGTCATGTTGGAGAGTGCTAGTGAATCTGTCTTGGTGTATTATAGATGTTCTGGGAGGATACAATGGGACCATCTTTGCCTATGGCCAGACGTCATCAGGGAAGACCCACACCATGGAGGTCAGTGTGATGATCTCTCTCTTCAGTGGGCTCTGGGTTCAAACATATAGAACAAGAAATACAATTGAATTTCTGCTTTAGAATAATGACAATCTTGAGCCTTAAAGTTATAATCTCTGTGACATTTTCTTATGCATAAATGTCTCCCAATTGACCATAAAATGACTTCAAACAGCATGATCCAAATGTTCTGAAGCCAAACGATTCTACTGTGGGTCCAATAGACCAATATTTACCTCATTATCTCATAGATTTTCTGCATTTGTTCTGCACCACACCAATCCCAACAACAGTAGCAAGCAGATGCTGCCTTCAAATTCTGTCTGAAATATTGTAATTACAGGTAGAGCACGCTTGAACGACCCAACTGATAAATACAAATTAGGAAAGTCGAATTTAACATGATACCCAAGGTGCCAAGATGTGACACGTGACATTCCTTCTTTGTGTAACTTTTAGGTGTCGTGCATATACAACAACTTTTAGCCAATAAACTTATTAAAATATCAATTACAAAACTGATGTGATAGAAAATTAGGTAAATATTGGACTTCATTGGGCCCACGGTGAAGCCTGGTTCCAGACTCCTGAATTGCGTCCCGTCCACTCCTCAGATTTTGTCGAGTGATTCAGAGAGTCTGGTGTTTGAACCGTTCGTGCAACGGTTTTTCATTGCAGTATCGGCATAATAATATTTGTTTAAATCACCCTCTTAACCAACATATTGTCTTTGTGAAAAATTACCGACATTCTTGGTTAATTTAGTAAATACGCCCCACATCAGTGTCACTGAAAATAACGTCAGAGCGGCTGGATACGTCAGTCACTAGTGATTGGTCTGGGGAAATCAACAACCCCCCCCCCCACACACACACACACACACACAGGAAACGGCTAACATGGAGGCAATCTCAGACTGAATAATGGAGTGGGAATGAAATGGCCATTCAGTCTGAGTATCAGGCTAGCCACGGTGCAATTGTTTGGCTTCAAAACACTTGGATTATGCTGTTTGGAGAAATTTCATGGTCTTTTTTTGTTGCCCTTTTTGGGACTCTAAAGAACAAGGACATGGCCACTAGTTCTTTTGGAGAAAGCTAATACAAAGCAGCACCAGCGAACTCGCTGTGTGTTACGCAGACATACAAACTTGAATAGATAATGACCAAATTTTCATTTTTGGATGAACTATTCCTTTAAGGAGCTGCTAACCCACCTAAAAGAATTGAATCAGCTTTCGATGGAGAGTTTTAATGTCCTGTGATGATCTAAAAGCTGTTTCACAGGAGTTTTTTGGGTGTTTTTGCCTTTATTTGATAGTCAGAGACAGATTGGGGGAGAAGTGGGGGGTAACATGTGACCAAGGTCCCAGGCCAGACTCAAACCCAGGACATTGCGGTTTAATGGTACGCGCCTTAGCCCACTGAACCACCAGGACGCCCCAACACGGGAGTATTTACTTCTATTACACATATAAAACAGCTTAATCAAATGATTGTTATAATCAGAGTGAGAGCAATAGTCACATTATTTGTTTGCATGTAAACATAGCCAGTGTATAGTTGTTACATAAAATCAGACCATGATAAACCTAGCTCCTGCTATAAAGTTATATCTATTGGTTGGATTTTGCCATTTGCCATGGTAACATCAGCCAGGCTACGACACCACACGCATGCAAAAATAACAACTTGGCACGCCTCTGGGTTAACACAAACAATGTGTTGACAGTGTGAGGTTGACATTGACATCAATGGCAAATGCTGTCAATTTGAAATAAACAGTAAAGTTATCAACTCGACAACAACCGACCCTTCTCCCTCCCCTATTTATTTACCTCAGAACTAGCTATAAATGTACGTCTGTCTCAGTGGCAACTGTGACATACTGACATAAATAACTGACAGTAACATTATCGACTGACAACGATCAAGTGCACCCATCCTCCCATTTACCTTGGAATGTTGAAAGGCTCAGGATTAATATCTCACCAAAAGGACTTGTGTGCTGTAACTCTAAACTACCAGCTGAACGACCAATTAGATGATTCCTCATATGAAGGACTGTGGGAGTTTCAATGAAAATTGAGCCAAGGTTGTGTGAAAATTCATAGCTAAGGTTTAAGAATTAAACTTTTACTTCATTTTCATTAATTGTGTAGTAAGTAAAATTCAATACAATACAAAAGACTTGACTTTGCCATCCGTAGCCTATGGCGCACTTTGGTCTGATGTTTAAAAAAATTATACTGATTGTCAAAATATCAAACTTTGAAAGGCCATAACTGCTATGATTATGGATGAAGGATATTTTTTTATTCTGATATTGGTTACATTTGGAGGGATGATGCATCTTGTTACTGACTGGCCCAATCAACAAATGCACCTATTCTTCTTAATGGTTGCAGACAAACTAGAGGCGTTAAGTGGCTCCCAGCTTTAGCTTAGAACTTGGTTCAATTCAACAGACCACCAATAGTCCTTAATATGCCGCTTCTCAGACCCAATGAGTAATAAATTGCTGTGGAAGAAACAGCCCAGCCCCAAAGTGCACAGCTGTGATAGTCTATAACACTTTTACTGCCGAGTCAATAACATTTTATTGCATTTATCTAGCTTAGGGGGACTCCAGCGAAAGAAATGGGAATGAGGACTCCCACGCTGAATTAATAATGTCTATACAAGGCGCTAAAAATGAAATACCCTCGAGGTGCTATGCAGTATATTTCATATAGATATGATTATGGATGAATTGTATTTTTTGAAAAAGACAAATGATTCAGAATACTAATGTCGGGAACAAGATCCTTGTCTTCCATGCCATATAGTTGATTTTCAACCTATATTCCTATGATAAATTCTATTCTATTCTATGAATCTACTAAATTCTCTTAGAAATTCTATAGATATAGGTTTGATATACCATTTCTATACCTATACAGAAATGATATAGGTATAGAAATGGTTCTGTAAGACTTGAAATGAACAGCAGGTGCGCTTCCTCTTGTAGCCCTTTTGGCTGGGTGCTCTGCTATAATTAAAACATGAGGAAAGCTATGAGGAACATGGGATGGCACCATGGGATAGCGCCTGATGAAGGCTTTATGCCAAAACATGTTAGCCTGATGAAGCCGAAATTTAAAAAAAAAAGAATTGTGAACTGAGACCAGATCTTGCTGTTTTTTGGATTTTTGGAGCCACTATCCCATGTCTTCCTCAGGCTTTCTTCAGGTTGCGGAAGACTTATTTTTCTTTAATATATCTAACTAATATCTAACCTTTCTGACATTTATAGTATTATCTTAATATGATGGTAGCAGGGTAGTTAGAGGTGTGATCTTTTTTCCACTGATCATCACATGTGGTGTGTTTGTATTTTCTTAGGGGAAGCTCCATGACCCCCACCTGATGGGCATCATCCCTCGTATTTCCAGGGACATCTTTGACCACATCTACTCCATGGATGAGAACCTGGAGTTTCACATCAAGGTGATCACTGGGGTCGATACTGGTTCCACCATGAACCATGATGCATCCAGCGAATGATCTGCCCTCTTTCTCTTCTCTTTTTATCAGGTGTCTTCTAGGTCGAATGGGTCCTACATTAAAAACATTAAAAACGTGATCAATACAAAATCAACACATGAATAAAAACACGAATATATACAGAACTGTGCAAAAGTCTTAGGCACAGCGAAGATGCTTTCAAAAATAATGAAATGAAAAATGTCTAAATATTAAAAAATTTACTATAAAGAGCAGTCTACTGACACACTAATACAGACAAGACAAAATTTATATAAAAAAATCTAGGGTGCCTAAGACTTTTGCACAGTACTGTTTCACTACATCTTTCAGGGACGAAGGCATCGTTCTACACTACATGTAATTTAGACCCTGTGACCAGTGAATATATGCTTTAAATGTTTTTTAAAGTCTCCTTTGGATAAGCATCCATTAATTATTATTATTCCATCAAAATACCACTGGATAAAAGGAGGTTCGCTTACCACATGCATGTTTGAATTTTGCGATAACATAAAGTTATAGCCGTTCTGGTGCTGATTGAGTGACAACTATTAACCAGTTTGAACCTGTTACTGATTAATCTTGGTCTACCTTTCTGTTATACTATGAAACAGATTCAGAGTGCTTCTGTCAGTTCTATCTACACCAACCTCGATTTGATCCTTGAACCTTTCCCACACTGTCATTTTGCTTATTATCTTCCCCCAAGTCACCAAAAAGAAGTCACTTCTGAGTCAACTGGCTTAAAAAACAAGTCCTGTAAATAGAAAAGGCCTGTGGTGGTTATCCACGGTCCTGCCAGTGACAGGAACCACTGGGATGCCAACTCCTATGTGGAGGGCTATGCTTACCATATGGCCAGTGGCACGTCCAGCTGGTGTGTGCGCATTCATGTGTGATCATTCAAATTGAAATTTTCTCATTTCAAAACAAAAGTGTTAGATTGCTCATCTGCTGGATTTGTCCACGGTCAACATTACCAGACTTGTTCACAGTACCGCATGTCACTACATTATTAGATTCAATTTGTGATTCTGCGTTTCCTCTCTTTCTTTAGGTCTCCTATTTTGAAATCTATTTAGATAAGATCAGGGACTTGCTGGATGGTACGTGAATTACTTAACTCGTTTTCCAATAATAAGTGCTCAACACTGAATAGGACAGCTGGGATGCAACAGAATCGCACACTGCTCTGATTTCTTTTTCTAGTGTCAAAGACCAACCTGGCTGTGCACGAGGACAAAAACCGGGTTCCCTTTGTTAAGGTGAGCGTTGCATCCGTTTGTTAACACTCATCAGAGGTGGAAAGAATAGTGAGATATTCAGCCCAGGTAGTACTTTTGTTAGCTCAATGAAATTTTACTCAAGTAGGAATAGGAGTATAGAAAAGTAATCAAAAGTAGCTTGCTTGAAAGGTGCTCAAATACTTATATTCAAATGAAAACATCAATCTTGTTCCCTTGTTTCCTTTGTGTGTCCTTTGCAAATAATTTGGGGTGAACAAGGTTTGGTGATGATCATAGTTTATTATATATAATGGGAGGTATCGGTTAGAATGATTATTTTACTATCAAGGACAGGAATCATTGCCTTTTACGACTCTGATTAATTCAAATAAAATAAAATCATAAAAGTAATACTTAGTAATATGTAAAAATAGTCACTTTCAATCACTATTTGTTACATACAACACCCCCCTTTTAATCCAGGTCTAGTATACAGTGTGCGACATGCCAATCTGTCTCCTTCTCGTAGGGGTGTACCGAGCGTTTTGTGTCCAGCCCTGAGGAAGTGATGGATGTCATCGATGAGGGCAAGGCCAACCGTCACGTTGCTGTCACGAGTGAGTGCGCAACCTTTACTCATGTCCTTATCCGCCACTGTCCATCACAGAATGTCATTTCACCAGGATGAACCAGGTCTCTGCATGCTATATGACATAAACTAACTGAATACTGAAACAGAACTGAAATATCACGGCCAAAAGCAACATTTAAACACAAACCCAATCTATCATATACTACCACTGATCTTACTACTACTGCTATTATCACACTGCTACTACTACTACTACTACTACTACTACTACTACTACTGCTATTACTATTACTGCTACTACTGCTATTACTGCTATTACTACTACGACTACTACTACTACTACTACTGCTGCTATTACTAGTACTGCTACTACTACTACTACTATTACTGCTATTACTACTACTACTACTGCTACTACTACTACTGCTACTACTGCTACTACTACTACTATTACTGCTATTACTACTACTACTACTGCTACTACTATTACTGCTACTACTACTACTACTACTACTACTACTACTACTACCACTACTACAACTACTATTACCACTACTACTACTAATGCTACTACTACTACTACTACCAGTATCACTACTACTACTACTACTAAAATAATAATGTAATTTTTCCTTTAAAGGAAACCATAAAACAATATTACTATTCTATATTCATAGCTCTAATACTATAATCCATATAGTATATAAATAGTATAATAATATATAGTATAATATCAGCATTCCCCCCAAAATGTTTTCGAGGTGAAAATGCTGCTAATATAGGATTTACATCTTTTATTGTGTGTCCTTTGCAGTGATACTGTATTGTATAGATACTGGTGTAAAGTGAAACATAACTGAAACATAACCTTCAGGTGGTACATTTCCAAACTAGCAGGCACTCAGAGAGCACAAACATCCGCCAACACTGAATGATTCTCCAACTTGCTGCTATACCCAAACACATCATTACTATCACGCAGATTCTAAATTAAGCCGCTTTCTTGACCCTGCAAACATAGGATCTGGAATCAAGTCTCTAAAAAACATAATCATCCTTGTCCCAAGGCCTATCAGCCCATCAAATGTCACGGAAATCCATTCAGAAGTTTTTGAGATAGCCTGCAGACAGACAAACACACAAACTACAGTGGTGAAAACATGACCTCCTTGGTGGAGGTAAGAAGCCCATTTTGCCATGTGAGAAACCTGGCTCTTGTCTAATGCCCGTCTTCCTCTTGCAGACATGAATGAACACAGCTCCCGCAGTCACAGCATCTTCCTGATCAACATCAAGCAGGAGAACATGGAGACAGAGCTGAAACTGTCGGGGAAACTCTACCTGGTAGACCTGGCAGGAAGTGAGAAGGTTGGACTATTTCCTTTTTATTCACTTCAGACTTGCTTATCTTTTTACGATGTTGTTTGTTACCAATGACTCAATGATTACTCGGCCAGCTGCCGAGATTTCCGGCTTTCAAAACTCACTTTCTGGTCCATACTCTGTTTTGGTCCTTATCTTGGTGAATCAGTTAATTGATAATTGACAATTAGCCCCAAACACAACCCTACAAAACTGAACCCAACCCTTGTAACTCTGTCATTCTTTTCCACTGTTAGGCCTAACCAGTTTTCCAGGTATCTCTGTGCTGACACCTTGTGGGTATTTATCTTCCTCTTTTCCAGGTCAGTAAAACTGGGGCAGAGGGATCTGTGTTGGATGAAGCCAAGAATATCAATAAGTCTCTTTCTGCCCTCGGGAATGTCATCTCCGCCCTGGCTGAAGGAACTGTAAGTTATCTGACTGTTTGTTTGCTTTCGTGTTTTTGTGTTACCAGGCGTTTCTCCACACTTCGTTTTACTACTTACCTCAGGAGACAGGTCTGTCTGAGACCCATGTCAAGTGAGAAAGTAGAAAAGAATCCCAGAGAGTGTTAGTATTATTTCAACCCGTCTCCTGGAATGGAAGTCAAAGTCATTTTCCCTTGTGTAATATACATGGCCAAAAGTATGCACCCCTTCTAATTTGAGGATTTGGCTATTTCAGCCACACCCATTGCTGACAGGTATATAAAATCAAGCACACAGCCATGCAGTCGCCACAGACAAACATTGACAGTAGAATGGGCTGTCCTGAAGAGCTCAGTGACTTTCAGCGTGGCACCATCAAGTCAAGTCAAGCCCTTTATCACAAGCATGTCTCAGAGGACTTCACAGAGGATGTGTCTAGCTAGATCTAACTAAACACAATCAATGGTGAACAAAATCATATTTTAGCAAGATTTTAGCAAGATAAACAATCTACCTATTCCACATAGCCTAACCTACCCGGCATCCCCAGCCTTAGACCCTAATGCACACAAGGAAAAACTCCCAAGAGAAACCTTAGTAGGAAAACTTAGAAGAAACCTTGGGCGGGCTGAGGCAAATAGGGATCTTCCCCCCGGGACGGCTTAGCGTGCAATAGATGCCGGGCAAAACATTGACAGAGTCATGGGCAACAATAATGACAGGAGAAAACAGAGAGACAAAGACGAAGAGCCAGGGCAGCACCCGCCACTGCCAGGTAGAACACTGTACTGGAGTCAGAGAAGAGGAGAGAGAGGATACACACACACACACAACACAACCAGACACACACACACGTACAGAGGAAGGGGAGAAAACAGCTGCACACAGTACACACAGGGTCAGAGACATGATAGGTGGGAGCAGCAGCAGGGATGGGACCGAGGCCGGCACCGACGACCACTGTACTGCACTGGAGTCTGAGAAAGGGGGGAGAGAGACAGGTGCACACAAAGACAACGAACACACGGAGAGAGAAACATCCATGTGGGAGCAGCATCAGGGATGGGACTAAGGCCAGCACCGACGACCACCAGAGCCGGGGCAGTACCCGTCTGCTGACAGCTAGCAGACTGCACAGGGATCTGAGAAAGGGTGGAGAAAACCAGCCGCACACACACATACACACACACACACACAGAGCTGTGCAGAAGCAGCACAAAGCCCAGACACGCTCGTACAGACATCAAATAGAAAGTGATTAGACACAGTGTAACCAGGAGGCAGCCCTATGCTATGTTCCCAACGGCAAATGTCTACATAAATACCGTCTAGGCTAGGGTAAGAGAAAAGACTGTGTCGAACCCAAGCCAACGGTGCTAAGGTAGGTCGTATGATTGCGACAATAAATAGGTTTTGAGTCTAGATTTGAAGATTTCGATCAGAATTAGCTTCCCTGACTGTAAGAGGTAGCTGGTTCCAGAGATACGGAGCTCGGTAGGAGAACGCTCTACTGCCTGCTGATTTTTTCTTGATTCTAGGGACAGTATGGTAGCCAGCATCCTGCGATCGGGGGGCACGAGGGGGAATATAAGGGATGATGAGGTTGGATAGATATGATGGTGCCAGCCCATGTAACGATTTATAAGCTGACAGAAGCACTTTAAAGTCAGATCTGGCTTGAATTGGGAGCCAGTGAAGGGAGGCCAGGATAGGAGTAATGTGGTCAAATTTTCTAGTTCTGGTGGTATTCTGGAGGCAGCATTTTGCACGAGTTGTAGTTTTTTAATACTGCAGTTAGGTAGGCCAGAGAGTAAGACATTACAATAATAGAGTCTTGATGAAACAAAAGCATGTATTAAAGTTTCAGCATCCGCCGTATTTAGCAGGGAGCGAATTTTCGAGATATTGCGAAGGTGGACAAATACTATCTTAGTGATTTCCTTAATGTGAGCAATGAATGAGAGAGCTGAGTCAAAAGTAACGCCAAGGTTTTTAATTGTGGGACTCTGGGTAATTAAGCAATCCCCAAAGTTTAGAGTAAGGTCTGCAACAAGAGGCAGATGGGCTTTTGGACCAGCAACTAGCATTGTTGGCATTTAGTCACAAGAAGTTTTGTGACATCCAATTTGTGACAGCGATTAGGCATAATTCTAGGTTTGTAAGTTGTGAACGGTCATCAGGTCTAATTGGTATGTAAATTTGAGTATCGTCCGCGTAACAGTGAAATTTAATACCATAGCTGTGGAAAATTTCACCAAGAGGTAGCATGTTAATGGAGAAAAGCAAAGGCCCCAGCGCAGAGCCCTGCGGTACACCAACGTTAACTTTAGAGTATTGAGATATAGTATTTTTATGTGAGACACAATGCATTCTATCAGATAGGTAGGAATTTAGCCAGGAAAGCGAGTCGCTTTCCTGGCGCTTTTTTAACAGAGTCGCGGATGCCATAGAGAATATTATGATCGACTGTATCGAATGCCGCACTCAAATCAAGTAGGATAAGAACAGAAGAAGAGTCGGAATCTGAGGCGAGGATTAGGTCGTTTACCACTTTTGTGAGAGCAGTCTCAATGCTATGGAGAGACCTAAAGCCAGGTAGTCGGTTAGTTGGGTAGAAACTATTCTTTCCAAGACTTTAGAGAGGAAGGGGAGATTGGAGATTGGTCTAAAGTTATTAAGAACATCAGGATCAAGGTTAGATTTTTTGAGCAGAGGTTTAATTACGGCTGATTTGAAGGAGGAGGGCACAATGCCAGAGGAGAGAGAGATGTTAAAGATGTTGAGTAGGGAGGGGCCTAATATTGGGAGAAGTTCCTTAACCAACTTAGCGGGAAGAGGGTCAGATAGGCTGGTTGTGGATTTAGAGGAAAGTACTAATTTAGAGAAGGTGTCTAAGGAGACTCAGGAGTCTCAGATTGCGAGAGTACAGTGGTGGTCTGTATTGCACCTAATGCACGATTAGGAGAGGGATCAACGCCCTCGGTGGGTAAAGAATTGCTAATCTCATCTCTAATACAGTCAATTTTGTGATTAATAAGATCTGAGAAGTAGGAGGCACCGTCATAGGATGTCATTTCTGCCCTGTTAGAGCTGCCCCATCAACTGTACTGTAAGTGCTGTTATTGTGAAGTGGAAACATCTAGCAGCAACAACAGCTCAGGCGTAAAGTGACACAAGCTCACAGAAAGGGACTGCTGAGTGCTGAAGCGCGTAGCACGTACAAATCGTCTGTCCTTGGTTGCAACACTCACTACCAAGTTCCAAACTGCCTCAGGAAGCAACATCAGCACAAGAACTGTTTGTTGGGAGCTTCATGAAATGGGTTTCCATGGCCAAGCAGTTGCACACAAGCCTAATATCACCATGTACAACGCCAAGTGTTGGCTGGAGTAGTGTAAAGCTGGCCGCTATTGGACTCTGGAGCAGTGGAAAACGTGTTCTCTAGAGTGATGAATCACTTTACCATCTGGCAGTGAGGCGGACAAATCTGAGTTTGGAGGATGCCAGGAGAACGCTACCTGCCTGAATGCATAGTACCAACTGTATAGTATAGGCCCCTTAGTTCCAGTGATGGGAAATCTTAATGCTACAACATACAGTGACATTCTAGATGATTGTGTGCTTCCAACTTTGTGATAACAGTCTGGGGAAGGCCCTTTCCTGTTTCAGCATGACAATGCCCCTGTGCACAAAGCGAGGTCCATACAGAAATGGTTTGTTAGATCGGTGTGGAAGAACTGAACTCAACCCCACTGAACACCTTTGGGATGAACTGGAATGCCGGCTGCTAGCCAGGCCTGAGCACCCACTCTTGTGGCTGAATGGAAGCAAATCCCTGCAGCAATGTTCCACATCTAGTCATCTTACAGAAGAGTGGAGGCTGTTATAGCAGCAAAGTGCCCATGATTTTGAAATGAGATGTTCAACGAGCAGGTGTCCACATACTTTTGGCCATGTAGTGTATCCTTTGAATCATTTTATTTATGTATTGAACCTTTATTTAACCAGGTAAGTCCCACTGAGATTAAAAATGAGACTAGCTTTCTGTCACCGTAATCACATTGTTCTAGTCCTCTCTGTTTAGGGCTGTGTGATATTGACGGAAATATGACTTTTGCTAAATCCTCCATAGGATTTGGTCAGTGTAACGTGCAACTTAATCTGTAGGCCAGGGAATCTGCATTACTGTCTGAAACACTTTTCCTCCTTTTCAAAAAAATTACAACCTCCTGTGATATGGAAATTGCCACATCACTTTGTGTTCATGGACAGAATGTGAATATATGAATGTGAAAATCCAGTGTTTTGAGTGTCACAACACAGTGTCAAAATGTGCATGGCTCATTTTGTTGTTGTTCTTCCTTCCCATCCACAGAAAACCCACGTGCCCTACAGAGACAGCAAGATGACCCGCATCCTGCAAGACTCTCTGGGGGGAAACTGCCGCACCACCATCATCATCTGCTGCTCCCCTTCTGTTTACAATGAAGCTGAAACCAAGTCCACCCTCATGTTTGGACAGAGGTGGGCTGTCAGCATTGATTCACAATCACAGTGAAGCCTACAGCATGTCAGTGACTGTTGGAGCAAAGTTGTCTCTCAGTTGTTTCAGTGTGCAACCCCTAATATTAAAGGGGGGGTATCTTTAGAAATGGATAATCAAATGTTTTTCACGGGTGTTACACTCTTGGATGTTCCTTTTTCACAGTGAAAAATTAACTGACTTTTAGTGAGTCGACCAATCATCTTACATTTGTACTGCCAGCCAGTCAGAACAGTGGCTCTTTATTTTTGATTTGACGAAAATATGCTTTAAATTTAGTAAGATTTTAGTTATGGCATGTTGATTACATTCAGTCAATTTCTGACTAAAATTGCCTATGATTTTAGTCTACTAAAGTAATTATATTATAGTCGGTAAAAATACGTCCACTTCAACAGTTCAACCGTATAATAGAAAAAATAGCACCTTTCTTTTAGTGTAGGTTACATTTACACCATTTAAATATGTTTTTGAACTCAAAGACTACACTCAAAGAAACATTCAATTTAATACAGTCAAATACAGGTAATTAAAAAAACATCATGTGACCTTACTATACTGTCTTTACCTGGATTAATAAACCTTTAAACATTGAAAGAATTTTTTCCCACCCTGAAGGGAAAAAAACAGTTCAGAAAGCCCAGATACTGAGGAGGGAATTCTTAATGGATCTCTATTATATAATAGAATATGACAATATTATAATGATATAATAGAATGCACATTTTAGTTATTCATTTCGTGACAAGATTAACACTGGACCTTTCCACCCCTCTAAGAAAGATTATTCCTATGGGAGCCACTGGCCAGTGGCTCCCATAGGAATATGATGGTGGTTGTTTGAACATGTCAGTCTATGTATGTGTATGCAATGGAAGGGCAACCCATTCAGCTCTGCGCTTTGTGTCAGTAACTGAATGCTCCTGTGTGATTTATTGTGCGTTGGTGTGATGTCAGGCATCCTCTGGTGGGCTGCAAAGCAAACAGACATTAGAAGACCAATCACTGGGAGACCCAGCTGTGACCTGCTGCCATAGTTTAACCAACATACTGCAGGCAGGGAGCATCAGTCAATCTAGTATTATACCATGGTCTGGGTGAATACTCGATTCTGATTGGCTGCAGGGTGTCCATTAATTCCTGATAATGGACACCTACTAAGTAGTTCCAGTGAAACTGTCTATTCACCGTTCTAAACTAATGCGCTGGCTACATAGTATCATCCTGTATCTAAAATTAGTAACCATAGCAACAGGGACGCAGTCAAAGCCTCCGTTTACAATTTGTATGTTCGTGAAAATCTTGATATTGATTTGGAGACAATGACTGGCCTCGCTGTCGTCCACGAATTCCTGATAATGGACACCTCGTTGGGCGTTATCCCTTACTTGAAGGACAGAGTCAGACACTGGGTTGTGAAAAAGATTAATCAAAGATGAACATTTAACCTATTGTTCCACCTAAAGGGTTTAGTTGTGGTGCAGTGAGACTGCATTTGTTTGCTGTCTTGTGAAAACAAAACATGGTGCTACTTTTCTCTGTTTCCAGACTTCTAAGACAAACTGTAGTTCATAATGACAAAGAAATTGAGACGTTGACTTACCAAACACGCAATTACAAGGCTTGTATCTTTGCCATGATTTCATATCTGCTCCTTGATGAAAAAAGTGGAAAATCAGATTTCTAGAATTGTCTTCCAGACTCATATTGTATTGCACCGTGTTGCACCGATTTTTGCTGTCTTTTTTTAATTCTGCTGTTCATGAAACATTGTAATTCCTCCAGCCCTTCATCTCTTCATCATCTCTTATTTTTTAGATTGTACCATCTACCTTCTCACCTATCCATCAATCCACTAAAACCTTGCTGAACCACGTCCTGTTTTTTTTTTTTCTTCAGGGCTAAGACTATCAAGAACACAGTGTCGGTGAACCTGGAGCTGACAGCCGAGGAGTGGAAGAAGAAGTACGAGAAAGAGAAGGACAAGACCAGGGGTCTGAAAGTCATGATCCAGAAACTCGAGAACGAGCTAAAACGCTGGAGGAAAGGTAACAAAGGAGAGAGAGAGAGGGAGGCTTCAATGAGAGAGTAAACAGATAGTTGGCAGAAGAGAGAGAGACAGGAAAGATGGAAAGAGAGAGGGGGGTGACATGCGACAAGGGTACTAGACTGGATTCAAACCCAGGACAGCACGGCTACATGGTATGCACTAAGTTTAGCCGACCAAAATCAACAGACCTTTGGGCCAAGAGCAATGTCCACCAAATTTCAAATTTGTTCATAACTTTTTGAGATATCTTGCTAACAAACAGTCAGAGAGGAGTGAAAACCTCCTTCCAACTTTGCTGGCAGAGGTAATTAATGATCAGTTTTTTTTAAATGTGATCTCTAGTTGATCAGCTGCCTTCATCTCTTCTATGGAAAATTCAGTAATGTTAGGCTAACTGGCTTGCTAGGTAATGTTAGCAGCTGAACTGTTAGCAAACAGCTTAAAGCATACATACATACATACATACAGTACATACATACATACATACATAGAAGCACTGCTTATACAATAATGTGTTTTATTGTAACATGCCAGAGTATCTTGTTGTCTTACAATTCTATTGACATTGACTTGTTTGAATGTGATTGGTGATTGAGAGTCAGCTGACAGCCGATCAGCTGATGACGTGCGGCACTTCAGTGTTCTGCCTGAACTAACACGATGCTCCATTTATGGTCTGATGTGACTTGAATCCCCAGTGAGCATCACTCTAATGTTTTGCATCCTAATGAGCACGTTTGAGCCGGTCTGACAGTATGCAAATCACTTCATTTGTGCACAGTGCATTCCACTACTAGTTCCTCTTCAACAATAGCCATTTGAAGTAGTAACAAAAACAGATGTTTGCTCTCCTGGACCACAAGGCCTAGATCTCATGGGATGCTGGAGGTGAACTACGTACATTGATACTGTACATGTTTTCCTATCATTATGTCTTCACTGTTCCTCTCTGATGTGATTGTTATAATGGAGGTTATGAAGAAAAACTCTAGAGGATCCATAAAGTTTGGATGGCGGTTTCATGCACGCACACGCACACACACACACACACACAGCATGTAGAATAATTCGGTCTAATGAGCTACAGAGGGACAATAAAAAAAAAAGAAAAAATCCTTGTCAGAATAAGTATGTCATTGGATAATAGGATTTTTCGGCAGTGGGCAATTTTCCATCTTGATTTAATCTTCAAGAATGACCTGGATGGATTTTGTCCAAATTTATTTGGTCTGACGGAACTTGTACGGTGATAACAGTGGAACAAATGAAGGGAGTTTGCATGACACAAATATGTTTCATAGTAGCGGACTGTAGAAGAGGCAGAGAGATGAAGCGGAGCCAGAACAGAGTGGAGGCTGACGAAGCAGGATGACTATTGCTATGGTTACCGGCTCCGTGTGACGGCAAGTTTCACCGACAGATAGCCTGTTTTTGCTTTGTAGTCTCTCTCTCTCTCTCTCTCTTTCAGGCTGCCCTAAGATAACAGATTCAGACACAGTGCTGCAGATTAACCGTGGCTAGAAAACACTCAGACCGCCCTTGAAAATGCCAGCCTGCTCTCAGTCTGGCCATCTGTGGAAAAAAAAAAGTCACACATGCAAACACAAGCAGCAAACATTCTCTTTGTGACAGGGAATGTGGTCTTAATTTTGAGAAACACAAAATGCTACACATAGCAGCTGTGAAAAGCAGGTTGTGTGGTCTTAAGTGCAGTACACTTAATAGCGAGATATTTTTGGAGCCATACCCTTTAACCCCTGCATCTTATTCGGCCCTGTCCTCCTCATGCTTTTAAGTCACCAGCTTCCACTTACATGCCAGTGTACACAGAAGCAGAGAAAAAACGTATTCCAATGCAATTTCTTTCAGTTGAAATGCCACAGGCAGGGTGTGCATACAAATTCTGAGGTGCTGGGATGTAAGCTTTAGAAATACCAGGCACTGAGGGGTCAGACTCGGGTCACCATTTGAATTGCTTGAGACTTGACTTGATGCATGAAGAGAAGACTTGGGACTTGACTTGACTTGGGTTCTGGTGACTTGGACCTTGACTTTGACTTGTACTCTGATGACTTGAAAAGGTTTCTAAAGTCTTGACTTGAGATCTTGTGTTTGTGCAAATGACTTTGAGAGATTGAAAGTGATGAGATTTGTTCCACCAGACGACTGAATTTAAATTGTTTTAAACTGTTATCTGAATTTGTATGGAATGATTGAATTTATTGAAGCTGAAACTGATTATAGAAATCAAACTCATGATGCTCTTACCAAGTTTTTATCCTATTAAAACCAAACATCCTATATATATAGTTTTCTTTCAGATATTAAATTTGACTTGACTTGGTAATCTACATTTTGACTTGGGACTTGACTTGTGCCTCAAAGACTGATTTTTTTTTTTCTTAGACATGCTGCTATGCCTAACCCTCCCTCCTATCTCTCTCTCCTCCAGGTGAGGCAGTTCCAGTGGAGGAGCAGCTCAGCAGCAAAGACAAGAAGAGCGGCAGTGAGGCCACGCCCGTGATTGACACCTCGGCCCCGCCTCCCGTCCCCCTGGCAGATGAGGAAAAGACCCAGTATGAGAAACTCATCACTGATCTGTACCAGCAGCTGGACGACAAGGTGAACTAAGAGCTGAATATACCTGCATGGACCCAACAAAGCTTTGAATAAATACAGTATCAAAATTAAACCCAAATGAATAAAAAATAAATATATGAGTGTCCAATGACAAGTTGAGTCAGGGTAAAGGGTATATGGGAATCCTACACAGAAATAGGATGCATTTGTATATACTATATATGCATTTGGAAAAATAAAGTACCTGTTATTTCTTGTTCAGTATTTCAAAATTTCAGATGATTACGTGTTACTATTTTGTAATCAAGGGATGACTCATAGCTTCAATAATATTCCGTCAGTTGTACCTAATGGCTCTAACAAACAATGAATGTATAAATAGAAGATGAAATGGGGTTAAGTATTTGGCTTATCATAGGAAAACGTAATGCATATATACTGTAATGTGTAACAGGCGGTGATAATTAATTTACTTAATGAGGGTGATTAGGCTAATTTGCCCAGATCCCTCCTCAATTAGTTGTAAATAATCATATTGGCCTGCATCCAAAACCTCCTCCAAGTCATAACAGCTGTAGTATAATCTTAATGTTGGTATATTATAAGATCGAAGGATGGTAGCTTTTAAATGTCCTCTGGAGCATCTGTGTTTAATAACTGAGGTGCATTCTGTTTCAGTCAGTACATCCTGTAAACCATCACAATATGCTGAATCATATCTCTATATTGCCTCTCCTCCATTTTCAGGATGATGAGATCAACCAGCACAGTCAGACGGCTGAGAAGTTCAAAGAGCAGATGATCGATCAAGATGAGGTAAACCTCAGCTGTGCAGTATGTAATATCTCTGACCGTCTTTCCTTCTTTCCCCTACAAACCTCTGCTTTACAGCCACAATCTGCAACTTTTCTCCTTCAATCCGGAAGTAGAGAGTTGAGACGTGAAGACACGGGCGTGACTATTTCCAGCTTCCGGAAGCAACAACCCCATTTATTTTTCGCATAGACATGGTCACGTGACCCGCCATTTGAAGTGTTCCAAAAGTTGAATGACTTGAACCGCTACACGATGACCCATTAGCTCAAACGAATAGCAGCTACGTCGAAAAAACTAGAATAGATGGAAAAAAGGCTAAGGTACAAGGCTGTGTACATATGGGTGTTAGGGGGTAAAGAAACTCCTCATCCCAGAGATAATTGCACCATCGAAGTCCCCCTCGCTCCATCATCTTGTCAGGTGGAAAAGACAAAGAATACCTAGAGCCATACAAGATAGACCTAACGTTACAGTCTCTATCTCTCACTAACAAGGTTGAAACATTTGTAACCGATGATCATGTCATATATTGTTATTTAAAGTCAAATAGCTTTAAGAAAAGGATTCGCATGTTGAATTGCACAGTACATACCAAGGTAAAGGCACGATGCTGCTGTCAAGTCTTTGTTATTCACATGTTGACCTGTACCTTACTTCTGTTAGTGCTTATCGCCATCTAATGGCGGAGAATGATGCTGAATTTGCCCACAGGCTTCTTAATGCACAGTATGAGAGTTCATTTTCATAATGCACAGTATACCATTCTAGAACTGCCTCGCCCACCTACTCACAGTGCCATATTTATATATATTCTTAATGGGCTTTGAAGAGGCAATTTCCTGACAAGCACAGGGAAGTGATTTTAATGAGAAATCCATTTCCATGGTAACACCACCGTTCTATCACAAGTACCTTTGAGGAGAAAGCTTTTTGAAATGGGCTGACAGTGAACAGAGACAATAGCTGTTATTTGTGTCATTTAGTCCTTCGGGCTCAGAGTCGAGTGCAGCGCTGTCATGTCAGGATAAAGCCTCAGCCACCGAGATTATCTTTGTGTCACCGATATTTTACACTGAACCACAATTCCAACAAGTCTGAATATTATTTGAAATAGCTGCAAAGTGTTCTTCTATACGTACACACCCTCAATTGTCAAATCCATCCATCCATCCATCCACTGACCCATCTATCCATCCGTCCATCTCTTCCTCCCTCCCTCTGCCCTTCCAGTTGTTGGCGTCTACCCGTCGGGACTACGAGCGGCTCCGGGAGGAGCTGTCTCGCCTGCAGAGGGAGAACGACTCGGCCAAGGAGGAGGTGAAGGAGGTGCTGCAGGCCCTGGAGGAGCTGGCCGTCAACTACGACCACAAGAGCCAGGAGGTGGAGAACAAGAACCGCAGCAATGAGCAGCTCAGCGAGGAGCTCGGCCAGAAGACTGTGAGTTCACTCCGGGAGATGTCTATCGTGATGTTCAGTAAACACGATGAGTACAGTATCGGCACTTCTATGGGTTTGTCGACTAATCTGTAAGACCAGAATTACATGAATGGCAGTGTTAATGTATAATATTTAAGAGGAGGAGAGCTTAACCCAGCAGGTCACAATTTTTATGTTACATATTGCATCTGAAGTTAACTGGAAATGTGTCATAACATGAAACTTGATGTGCAATAGAGAAAAGTTGCTTTGTTTCCCAGTGTAAAAGACAAAGCCCTGTTACAATTTTGGAAATATAATCTGAAATCATTTTTCCACTGCAATAGTGACATTTTCAGTACAAACTGACATCAAAGCTGTTGTCCCTCTCAGTGACAATAATTAAAATTTTGGGGATGAAAAAATAGTGTTATTACCCAGGGAGTGTAATGGTATGAACTGCATACTGTATGGTTAAAGTTTCATATAGTAGCTCAAACAAGACAGGAGATATGGTTATTCAGAACTTTCAGTTAATTGTTTTGTGTGTTTGTGTGTGTGTGTGTGTGTGTGTGTGTGTGTGTGTGTGTGTGTGTGTGTGTGTGTGTTGCAGAGCACTCTGGAGGGTGTGCAGAGGGAGCTGGCCACCCTGCAGGAGGTCAGCAGTCACCACAAGAAGAGAGCAGCAGAGATCCTCAGTCTGCTGCTCAGAGACCTCAGCGACATCGGCAGCGTCCTGGGCACCACTGACCTCAAAGCTGTAAGGAGCCACGCTGGAGCAGATTGGACTTTTGGTTACACAAACGTTTCTTGGAGGCAGATAAACCTAGGGCTGTTCGAGTCCAGAAATTGACTCAGATTCCAAAATTGTGAATCGATGGAGTTGATTCCTACAATTCCAGACAAAATACTGCCCCACTACTGATATGTGTGGTGTAGAATTAGGCATTTTCTCAACAGTCAGCGACAGTGTCTCATACCTGGTCTAAACTCTCCCTCTCCCGCTCTCTCACTCTGTTACCGGGCAAACTTGAGCCACTTGTACACTTATCAGAATCCCCAGAGAGGAATGGCTCTAGGATTCACTTACATGCGCATTTTCCGTACTGTGTGGTTCTCAATTCCCAAATGCCTGGAATCAAATTGATCGACTCCCTAGTGAAACCACAATGTCAAAGAACATAGTTTTTCAGAGCGCAGGTTAGCCAGCTGCCAAAGCTGAATAGCAAAGAGGCAACTGGTATAAATATCAATATTAAATGGCAATGACTTATTTTTTTTTATTCATTCAAGACCATGCCATTCATGATCTTTCAAGGTCAGCAGCTAGCTAACTAGCTTACCTAGGTATAGGCTAGTATGGCTAGTTTGAACTTGGAAGGTTAGCTATCTAACCTAGATACCTTAATATGGCTAGAACACACTTTTTCAGATAGCAGCAAGAGCACTAGGCTTCATAATATTAGCTACTCTCTTACCCCTTGCCCTTTTTCACTGGGTTTCAGTCTAACATTACTTAGCTAGAAAAACTATAGTTCTTTTGCTCCGTCCATTGAGATTTAACTGGGTTTAACTCAGCCAATGAGATTACTTCTGACTCCAAAAAATGTGCCCAACATAATGTACAAGGCAGTACCCTGCTGGTAGTACATCTAGCAAATTACCATTTCAATTTCAGTAGTAACAGATTTCAGTTGTAACTTATGTTATCAGCTCCTAAATGTCAGACTGAAGCTGAATTATCTAAAAACTGTATCCCACCACCATTCCATGATTGGTTTCCTAACAATTATTCATTGTCCTCGCGGTTGATATGGGCACACATTGAGCTAGCCTAGATGCAAAATGTCAGATATGTTCACTTTCTCTTGATAAGAAATGGTAGAAAAGCTGACTTTCTTTGGGTGGAAGTATTCCCACTACTTTGATTTTACTGGGCAGAAGGATGACAAGAACATTGTCAACTGTAAATTATGCGTAGGTACAAACATGTTTTCCACATTTCTTCCTGAAGGTCTTGCTTAAACAGCATGACAACAGATAGGATGCAATTGGAGGTGAAACAGAAAAGAAATATAACAAGTAGTATAACAAAAGTGCTCTTTGTGAGTAATAATTCCACTATGTCTATGAATTCAGATGACAGAGACGAACGGTGTGATGGAGGAGGAGTTCACCATGGCTCGACTCTACATCAGTAAGATGAAGTCGGAGGTCAAGTCTCTGGTGAACCGCAGCAAGCAGCTGGAGAGCAACCTGGCTGACACCAGCCGCAAGATGCAGGCCAATGAGAAGGAACTGGCTTCCTGTCAGTTACTGATCTCCCAGGTAATAGAGGCGGGGCTAGATTTTTATATATTTTTTAAATGTCCCATTTTTTCATGATTTTATTTTCAAATATACTACGGCTCAGGATGAGAATATGTAGTTTAATTAAAAGGGTATTTATCGAAAGAATTTGAAGACTAAGTCCTCACAATACTGGACCCTGATTGGCCACAGCATATGGGAAAGACTGCGGATGCGAGCTTCCGACTTGAAAATATCGTTCACGTCAGCTTTTGTACGTAAATACTACTTGGGAACTCAAGGTTTGGCGATGGACTCTGGTTTCTCAGACTTGCTGAATTCTGACGTAGATTTTCATCACGAGTCATTTTGTGATCACAACTCTCAACTTTAATCATGGCATCTTGACGTCAAGTTCAACAAGTTCGAACACATATGACTTATGGAAACTCCCTAGATCCAAAGACAAGCCAATGACAAGAAGCCAACGTCTTGTCATTTCCTCATCTCCCAGGTGTGTAGGGGTGGGGTTAGATGGAGGTTAAAGGTTATAGGAGTTAAGACTTATGGAAAACCCCTAGTTGCAAGGCTCTCTTCATTGAGAAGAAGAAGAAGAAGAAGCCAACCTCCCATCAGTTACAAGTTACAGGTAGCCAGACAGGAAGGAGGCAGATTGACCAGAAAGTTATGTAGTCGATCTAAACCATTGCATATAGATTTGCAGTGTATATTACTTGTTTCACACATTACAATGCCTTTCCTTGGTGTTAGTGTCAGGGTTACCATGGCTTACCTTGGTGTTAACCATATCTTAATTGTTCTCTTTGTGTATTTGTCCCTCCAGCTCCAGGCGAAGATCATGTCGCTCACAGACCACTTGCAGAGTGCAGAACAGAAGAAGAGGCAGCTAGAGGAGGGCCAGGACGCTCTGATGGAGGAGTTGGCCAAACTGCAGGCTCAAGGTGAAGTATACGTACATGTAGACTTGACGGTCAACAATGTGGTATGCACCGTCAATAATAAACACCGGTGTGCATTCCTAGTTAAAGGCAGAAGAGTAGCTTGAGGCCTTCATAACAAAAGGCGATCTTTTGTTGGTGTGTCCTCAGGGAAAGTGCAGGAGGTGTCAGTGATGGACAAAGAAAAGGAACATATGAGCAGACTAAAGGATGCTGTGGAGATGAAGGTAAATTCATAAGTTTCTACAGTTTCATCTGTCGCTTTCCAAAGCTTGACTGTTCAAACATGATGGGTTCAACTTGGCCCAAGCCATATTTCACAGCCTGCGCCAATTAATTGCTTGGGTCAGGCTTGAGTTCAAACATATTGTTTAAAAATGTTACAACACAACAATGTATTATTAGAGAATTCAAAGCAATTTTGGTCTTTTGTCAAGTTGGGGTTCACAAAAAGCCATACCTCTTGGGCTTGTTTCGGGTTTAGACCGAAATTTGAGTGTTTTAGTCAGTTTTTCAAGGAAACGTTAAGCTGTATCCCTTTTCTGTCCATTCCTGTCTCCATCGCGTCTTCTCTTCCCATGCTCTGTGTTTGTGTAGAGGACCCTGGAGGAGCAGATGGAGAACCACAGAGAGGTCCACCAGAAACAACTGTCCCGCCTCAGAGACGAGATTGAACAAAAGCAGAGGATGCTGGACGAACTCAAAGAGTATGCATATGAAATAACAAGACGAGATGAAATTGACTTGAATTATATCATATTGTTGCAGAGCATGCACCATGTAATAACACATAGAATCCCTCTTATATTATTTATGGAATATCTACAATAGAGTGAGCATCTCTTTACTTTACTGGAGCTAAATCTTAAATTGTAAGCTTAACTTACCCATATATTAAACTGTAATTGAACTTTATCTTTATTCTGTGTGCTCTATTCTGTGTCTATTCACTAGCTTGTAACTTGAGCTCTCGAACATCACCAATGAACGCCATGCTCTCTATGCTAACAAAATCTATCAGTTAGGAAGTATTGTTAGCAGATAGAAAACATTGCATTGGTAAATACTGTCTGTAAAGTGCGCAGTAGTGATGCTGCTGTCTGTCCTCTAGTTTGAACCAGGCTCTACAGCTGGAGCAGAGGAAGCTGCATGCCGACTATGACAAACTGAAGTCCGAGGAGCAGGAAAAGGACCAGAAACTCCAGAAACTGGTGTAAGTTTGGCCCGCTGTGGTTACTGTAGGCTTTTCACCCAGCGTAGGTTTTTCAGTGTTTCGTTCTTTTTCACCAACTCCCTGCTTCACATTCATACAGTTCCACACACTCACACTGCAAACTGACCAGTGCAGCCACAATCAAAGAGGATCCAAGGCTATTTGTTGAGATAAACAAAATCACGTGTGGCCTCATATGATCATATGATTTCTTTTTTTTGCTTTGTTCAATGCATCTCTACATTTCTTTATCAGTGAACAGAGTTAAAACTCTTCTTCGTGGATTAAGCACAATCTTCCTTTACAGGCCCTTGTCATTATATGCACCAGTCAAGTTGTTATAGTAAACTGAAACAACTGTCTTTTTCTAATTTAGGCTCCTGAATGAAAAGAGAGAGCAAGCCAAGGACGACCTGAAAGGTTTGGAGGAGACTGTGGTAAGTGGATTAATAATCACTCTGGATAAGCCTAAAATTTGAAATGCTCATGCAAGTAGGCTATTATATTCTAAAGTGAGAACCATATAGACAACACAAACCAGTCCTAAAAGATTTTCAGCATAGATGATCCATAACTGTAGAGGAAGGGAGCCATACTCTAAAGTTGATGGATAATGAGAACATTGTTCCACCCACCAGGCCAAAGAGCTGCAGACGCTGTACAACCTTCGCAAGCTCTTCATCGATGACATGGGCATGCGGGTCAAGAATGTAAGTATGCAAATACTCTATATCCCATTAACTAAAAGCTGAAATATTTTTTAACCTTTACTGCTTAAAACAGCTCAGCTCTCAGAGATGTCAGGAACATGCCATAGTGTTCGTTCCATTGGAAATAATGAGAAAAAGAAGCCAGCAATGTAAAATACGGAAGAGGATGAGACATGTGAAAAATATATTTGAGTTCTGAGTTTAAAGTCCGAATTCTGAGATTAAAGTCCGAATTTTGAGAAAAAAGTCAGAATTCTGAGAATAAAGTCAGTTTAAATTCTGAGGAAGAAGTATACACATTTATTTACCAGTTTTCCTCATTTAATAAACTTTTCCCAGATACTGCTCTTATGTTTAAGCATAGTAGGACATTATTACCATGCAGGTATTATGTTGGTACATGATGCCTCTCTCACTTCCTCCTTTCTGACCAATCAGAGTGCAGACAACGACAGCGATGAGGCAGGCGGCAGTCAGGCTCAGAGACAGAGGATCACCTTCTTAGAGAATAACCTGGAGCAGCTCACTAAGGTCCATAAACAGGTAAGCTATGTGCACGCACACACACACACACACACACACACACACACACACACACACGCATATTATTGGTTGGAATTTTTATTCCAGGAAGTAAAAGTAATGAGATTTTGAAGAGAAATATGGCATTGTCGAATATATGTACATTATTATTATCCTGAATTTCCCCAAGGGGATTAATAAAGTGCTATCTTATCTTATCTTATATTATCTTATTATGGTATGAATAGCTAACAAGGTGGAAAAAAAAAGTTTTTTCATTTCATTTTCATTATAAGAAGTGATTATACACATTTAGCATCTCCTCAGTTAGTTGTATCTAAAGTCTTTCAGGATAAATTCATCCAGAAATTATTTCACTTAGAGAATGTATAAAAGAACAACTATTCAATAGGATCCTCTGATTAGGCTCATATGGAGTAGAAGTGTGGCTTTGTGCCTTAAAACGGATAAGTGAAATTTTAATTACACAACTAACTTATAACCAGTGTACAGATGCTAAAATGTGGGCAGGTTTTCTTGTCACATGCACACAAACATATTCACTCGGGCATCATCTGAACAAGTATATGCTGTGTATCTTCCAGCTGGTGCGGGACAATGCAGAACTGCGCTGTGAGCTGCCCAAGCTGGAGAAGCGTCTGCGGGCCACAGCGGAGCGGGTCAAGGCCCTGGAAGGCGCCCTGCGGGACGCCAAGGAGGCAAGCCTGAGGGACCGCAAACGCTACCAACAGGAGGTGGACCGCATCAAAGAGGCCGTACGCTCCAAGAACGTCTCCAGGAGAGGGCACTCTGCACAAATAGGTGATGCATAGTGTTCCCACCGAAATTATTCTGATCGGTTTATTTTGACTGTTTCCTCATTTAGTTCAGGTTGTTTGGCCAGGTGAGAACACAGGTGTCACCAAATCACGACACCAAGATGCCTGAAAATGCAGGCGTCAGTCCTCTGCTGAGAGAACTGCAGTGTGGTTTGTTACGTAAACTGAACCAAATACAGGAAATGATCCCAAAACGCAAGGTTTCATGGATAGAAGGAGACGGATGTTGGCATCCGATAGCCAGCAGTTCCTCATGGTTGGAAGGCCTAGCATAGCAAAATGAAGTCTGGACTGATGCTCATATTCAGCTATTTCTTCATATATTCTTAAAGGAATAGTTCACCCAAAATTGAAAATTCAGTCATCATCTACTCACCCCCATGCCAGGTGAAACTCTGGTGAAGTTTGTTAGTCCATACAACACTCCAAAGTCTTTGAGAACTGATCTTTAAAGTTCCAAAAATAACAAAAAATAACCATAAAATGACTCCATGCAGCTCATGCAGCATAATCCAAGCCTTCTGACGCCATACGATCGCTCTGTGAGTGAAAAAAAATAAATAAATTTGATCCGTTATTTCATGCAAGTCTTTCTCCATTGTATTTAGCTTCCATCTTGTGAGGTTTGGTAATGCGGAAGCTAAATACAATGGAGAAAGACTCGATTCAGAAATGTATTATATTAACAGGATTATGACTCTGACCTGCAAATTGTTGTTAATGTTTTTTTTTCCATGAATGGGAATTTATTATATTAAAAGACATGATTTGTAGAAAATGATTTCCTCAACTGCTGTATAGAGGAGAGAAGTGCCTGTCACCTGACTGACTGACGTGAATTTGCCCCTTGAGGACCATGGTGCTATAGTAATAATAATAATTATTAATCATTTAAACGCCCCATGAACAATGAATAAAGTTCTGTTAAATGTGAGTGAAATGAAAAAAATTGAAAGAAAGAAAAGACCTTCAGCACTGTGATTTATGTGTGCGATTCAGAAAAATCCTAAATGCGTTTTTAATAAGAAGTGCCTCAGTTGACTGTTTGCTGTCTCCCTGTACTTTGTGTCGGTAGCCAAGCCTATCCGGGCCGGGCATCAGCACCAACAGCACCCGTCTGCCTCTTCTTCAGTGGGACATAGCATCCGTGGAGGTGGGGGGGCGTCCAGCCCTCGTCATCACCACCCGCGTCAGCAGCAGCAGCAGCACCATCAGAACCACAGCAAGTAGGCAACAGGTGGGTGAAGATGGGGTGGATTGGAGTCTAAGTCCAGTTAGAGAGTTGTGTTCTTTAGTACATTAAAGCTGCACTAGGGAACTTCACACGTTGGTGGCTCCAAATGGCAGTGAGAGGTAACTGTTTGAAAAATCTGAACTTCAGTACCCAGAAATCCGGTCTGTGATGCTTTATACCAAAGGATACCAAGGAGACGAGAGAGGCAAAAGAAGTAACAATGTTGAATACCCAAAGGAAAAATAGGTAGCACAGACACAGATCTTCAGGACAAAGTTGAATAATCTCAATTTCACCAATTTATTCTGGCCATGTCAACAAACGTGCTAACGTTTCGGCCTAGTGGCCTTCATCAGAGCATGGAGGAAAATGGAAGTCATGTCATTTATATACAGGAGTTGGCAGGCCTGCGTTCAGCCCCGACAAAACGTAGCAAAAGGTTTATTTAAACGGAAGCGGTGGTGCGTTGAATACCCTGTTGTGTTGTGTCTTCTTTTCGAAGAATTTTCGGAGCCTGATGAAATCGGTTGAAATAAGTGTTTAATACTACAAAATACGCTCGATGTGACAGTCACTGCCCTTGCCGTCCAGAATAGCAGAGAACATCCCAATGGAGTGAAGGGGTTTGTGGAAACTGTGGTTCCTAATTATAGTGATCCAACATTTCAGGATGACAAGGCAAACATTTCAGGTGAAAGATAATCCACTATTAGGCCAGTATTAGGCCTATCATTATTGCTGATCACTGTTGTTGTGATATGATATTGTAATATTTACCATTTAGAGGAGTAGAGTGGAGTAGAATAGTTTATGAAAGTGTCACTCCACAATGGTACATACAATAGCAAAAGATACAAACATGTCTTCTAATTAGTTCAATTGTTGCAGACACCAAGCTGCAGTGGATGCATTTGTGAAGGACTTTTGTTGGATCCATGGCATTGTGCGCTTTTTAATACGGCGGGGTTTATATACACGTTGCTGCTGATTGGGTAACACCTCTGACACACCCACCAAATGAGGGACAACGTACCTCAAAGCCCGTTGCACACCGTTTCGAGGAAACATGACGTTCAACCCGGAAACCGTAGCAAAACGGTGCACACACACATACATCTTTTCTTAACAATATGACAATGACTAAAAACAGGTGAAATGGTAAATCCCATACAATTTAACAGTTCTAACTGAGGTTACAGGTTTTGTTATATACATTCTGTTTTTCCATATTTTGAAATTTGTTCAGAGGAAGCATTTGAAACTGAAATCATCATTCAGTCCAGCAGGTGTCATTGTGTTGAGTGTTGAAATCCAGTACATCTCTCTCTGAGAGAGTAGTTTTGGTAGATTGCCCCCTCTGGCTGGAGAAGTTACATGCTCTGTGTGTGTGTCTATCTGTGTGTGTGCTACCTTTTTACCTTTGGGTATTCAACGTTGGAACTTATATGACTTTGGTTTAGCACCACAAACAAAATACTGGGAAGGCGCATCCTTTCAAAGATCTAATTGCAAAAGAAGTAACACTGGGCAGTCCAGCTTTCTCTGGATGGAGACTTTGGATTTCACTCTTAAAGGATAATACAGTGTTTGAAGTCAGTGTTAGCGCCAATAGTCTCCTTTCCATTATTCCTGCTGGTGTCTGCACACAGTCAACACAGTTGGAGATATCAGGGCTTGTTTTCCTCCCTTCAGAAGAAGCCAGAAGTGCTCCTGTACTGATGATTTGCATATATAAACCTGGAATAACCATGGTTTGGTGTGCACAAAAGCTCTTGCACCCATTTTGTAATAGCCTAGTGCTGGCTGCGCAAGATTTAATCAAGGTACCCGCATTGGATGAGGTGTGTGTGGTTGCGTGGCGCTTCAAAATCCCACATCCCTCAAATTATAGGCTGCAGACAGAATGCACATACCTGTCCTGCTGCCTTCAGATGACCATAGAGATTTAATCGAAACGAAATGAAAGACCCTCATGCATCCTACACGCAGGTGAGGGTGGCACATATTGGAGAAGAAGAATAACTAACCCAGTACAGACTCTGCCTTACTCGCATTATTGCCTTGATTACATTAAAATCATGTCTACTGGTTTGCCTTTGCCAATTCTACTTACTCATGTGGAAATTGTCAGTTGTGCATGTTTACATAACCATCATTTTCCCTATTTGTATTTATATCCCTTTATCCTATTATTTGGTGCCACAATTTCCTCACAGGGATCATTAAAGTTGAATATTATCTTTTATCTTAGAGGTTCAGACTGACTGTTCATCACTGACCCCTTCACCTCAGGCTCTGTTTCCCACACTTCTCTATTTCAAAGCCTTTTCAATGTTCCTTATTTCCACCTTGAAACAATGCATGTCTTGAATGCTTGATTCAGAGGCTAATCACATTTTAGGCTGCACGGCTGCAGCTCTAGAGACCATTCCACTTTGTCTCACAATTTTAAAATGAATGAATCAGATTGGCCTAATTGGTGTTGGTCCACTCTCATTTAGTTGGCCTTTGTGTACATTCATGCCCCCAGTCAGAGAATCCCCATCAGTTAATTAAGTTTGAAAGGCATTCAAGGTGTAATCAGCCCTGAGAAGACCCTGTTAATCTCCTGAGCGTGTATGGCTGTTTGTGCCAACAGCTAAGACATCCATTCAGTCATTCAGTTCATTCTGTGCAGAAAAAATGTCTGGAGCTCCTTCGGACAAGAGGTGCCAAACTGCGCTGAGAAGCAACTATTAGAGACTGAAAACACATTTCTAAACCTGCAGAGTTCTGTATTTACTCTTATTGATAGAACAGAGCAACTAGTGGATGAAAGAAAAAAAATAATTACTACCAACACTAGCTATTTTGCATAAACCAAGTAAAGACATGCTAATACTGATTGAGTGCTTTCTTATCTTGTAGGAAAAAAAAAATTCTTAGTTTCTGGAAAATTAGAACTATCTTCCTAAACAAAGAAACTACTTTGATAGGGTCCAATCTGATATTTCAAAGTTGTTAAATTTCAAATTGCATTTCATTTTACACCTGTAATTTTTAGGTTGGATTACATATTAATCTCAGTGAGTGGTCAGAACAAGACCATCATGCCCCTAGACCTCCCACATATTTCTGGTGAGGTGCCCTTTTATTTTTATTGCCTTTCAGCTTGAGTTGACAGTTCGCAGTGGAAAGACAAAAAAGATGGGAAAGTAGGATGGGATATAACAACAAAGGTTCCAGGCCAATTTCAAACTGAACATGTTACATTTACATGGTCAACGCCTTAACCGACTGAGCCACCAGGACAGTCCAGAAGGGGCCCTTATAGAGTATTTTGCCCCTGCCCCTTTCAGAGTCTTTGCACAGCACTGATTCAATCCTATACAAAGAGAACAAGACCTCTGAGCACAACACGTGTTTCTCAAAGAAAGCATTCAATGGGACTATTACCTCCATTCCTGTTATATTTATACAGTTTAGATGTCTCCCATCCTTCAATTAGTAATACTATAGAGCGTGATCAGCTTGGGGTGTCATGGTGTCTCACTGGTTATCAGTGTGGTTTCACAGCCAGAAGGTTGTGGGTTTGATTCCCGGTCCTTTCTGTGAGGAGTTTGCATGTTTTCCCATTGTTCCCCTGAGTTTTCTCCCACAGTCAGGTGGATTGGAGACTCTAAGTTGCCAATAGGTATGAATGTGTGTCTGCGTTAACCCTGTGGTGGACTGGTGACCTGTGTGTCCTATAGTCAACCACAAGGTGGCAGCATATAGCTATATGTCTAGTGGTGTATGCTCTATACCAAACTGTAAATTCATTCACTGTTTTAATTTTCCAATGGGAATTTTCATAAATTCAGACCATTAGGACAGGGGGAATTTAAATAATGATTCACTCTGCTTTCCATCTCATGTTATTCTTTTCGCAGGTAGCAGACAGAAGCTGGACTTTCCCCTCTTCACAGTGAAACGTACTGGACATAGGACATTCCTTTCTTTGGATTTCTCTAAGTACTGGGAACTCTCCTCCCCTCACCAGTCTGCCTTTACTGGAACCACGGACTCCTCATTTACAATACATTCCATCTTTATGGCCAACAAGTGCTTTTCTCCTTTGTGTCTGTCTGTCCACCTGTCTGACACAATCTATGTATATTTCTGCCTCTCTCTATCCCTCTGTCTCTCTCTTTCTCTCTCCCTATTTCGTAGATGTGTGTACAAAATTTTCCAGAAACCAGATTAGCAGTTTTGCTGGATAACTAATGAGAAAGATTCATTCTCAAGTGTGGACAAAGAATAAGGTTAATAAGGGTCTCTGACTGAGCTCTATCGTAATCCACAGGACAGGGTTCCCCTAACTGGTGAATAGTTACTGACGGCAAACTGGAATGGAAACATGCAGAGAAGCAACTGCTATGAGACTGGAGTTTGTGTTGGAACTCACTCTGTATTCTGATGAATGTTTAGCTCATTTTTTTTATAGTAGTGTTTTTAGAGTAGCACTTTACTTTGCACTGAATGTTATTTTCATGCACAATATGAGCTGATATTGATTGTTTTTTAAAAATACTGGTGTTCCCATTGTATATTTTATTTATTGAAAGTTTTTTTTATATATATATAGATTTAAGTTATTGAACTTTTTTACTTTGTATTGACGGTATGCCATCACTCTGCCTATGTGATTACAGGGAGTAAAGCTCAGTGTGTATTTATATGTGTCAACTCTGAAGAAGTACATTTCTAGGGTGCAAAACAGTGTTGATGTACTATTTCATTGTAAGCTTTTGTAACTTGAATATTCTCAATGCATCAAAGACATTTACAGTCAGTCTGGGAGCACAGAGCCCTACCTAAGACAACATTTTGGTGCGTTTTTGGTGAACCACAACATTGATTTGTCAGTATACTGTATGTATTATTAACCATTGATATGGTTGTTCTGTGTTGTGCAGTATGTTCAATGACAAGGATGTGAGGTGTGAGGAAGCAACTGGAAAATCAATCACAAAAGAAATCCAAAAATGAGTAAACACAATCTGATGGTTATGGAGGCCTGAATGGAATCCACCAACTCCTAAAACATTTGCTTTCACGTGCACAAAACAATGGTTTTTATGCACATAAAGGGTGGTAGAATAATTTAGAAGCCAAAAAAGGCTGTCCTAAGATTTTCAGCCAAAATCACCACAGAAAATGAAAGAAATGTCCACAGATTCCATTTTGGACTGATAGAAAATCCAAGTCCTATTTAGTCATCACTTTAGATCTGTGGAATGACTAAGACCATCACAATGTAGATGCATTTGGTTTTGCTGCTTTGAACTAGAATGTCAATTTATGGCTTTGTGTTACGGCCATGCTGTTTGCCAAATGGATGAATGCATGGGTTTGTCTCCAGTAAAGGGAAGTGTATGAGGTTCCCCACTGCCATGGTGCTGATCAGCCAGTCAGTGCATCATGTACAGTGTGGATGCCTGAATTTGGAGTGTGTGAACTATAAGGATCAGTCAGGGATTTTTTTGGCGTTATATATAATATTGATGAGGATATTGAAGGATATTAATAAAGGAAATTTGTGTTGCCGAAGACATTCACAATTGTGTTAAGAACAAACGGCTCATAAAGGTGACCAGATTTTTGGGGGCAAATCCGGGGACGTGTGGTTCACGTAATACAGATGCCAGTGTGCAAGTCAGCAATTGTGTGAAATACCAGATGTCAATCCAGACAGGATTAAAATGACCCCAGGATGTCAGAGTTCACTCATACAATACAGTAGGGAGGTGATTTTAGCCAGAAAATCAATGACAATGAATTTTAGGCTACTAGAGGAGGTCTGGTAACAGAGCTTTTACTGGAGTGAATCCGTGATTTCAATCCCATGTGGATCAATGTTAATAACCTAATGTTTTTCAGCAAACTCCCATGTCAATTCTAGTACCGTCCGGATCGATCCTATATGATTCAGAAATTACAAAATTACGTTGCACAGTAGGCACAGTATTCTGGAATATGACAGAAATGACACGCCTTAGTAATTTATGGGAGAAATAAAGTAATATATACTGTATATGCTGTCCAGATTGCATTAAAATTATAATGTACTAGATTACATTACCAACGTTGTCCCGCAGTACTAATCCCATCCAGCCAGCCGGGCAGGATAACATTCCTGTCGTCCTGAGGTAAAACAATCAGCAGACACCCTGGTAACACTAATGTCCAGAGAGGGGTAAATCCGGGGACATTTCTGGGGACAGTTTCAGCTGGGGACAAAGCACCAAATACAGGGGGCATCTGGTCACTCTATCATAAAGTAATCTTGAATTCGTGTTGAAGATTGTAGAGGGGTTACAGACCCAGTGGTTAGTACCATCTCTCATCTTCCACAATCATGTCTATACCGTGGCCTGGAAGTGTAAAACACAACCACATTTCACAAAACAACTTTACAAATCAGAAAACAGATTAACATTTCACAAGATGAGTTAAACACATTATCCTAATGCTACCATGCTAATATAACACACACTAATGCTAACACATGCTAATGCACACACACTTATACTAACACGCTAATGCTACTGCTTACTTTGTCAGACTTAGATTACACTAACATAGCTAAGTTATCTATTATAATGCCAACACTGAAACATTAATGGTAACACTTGTTAATGCTAACGTAATAATGTCAACATGCTTATGCTAATGTGCTACTGTCGATACTAATATGCTAACACTAATGCTATGGTCTTTTCATATGTAGCACTGCATGTTAGCATTAGCATTAGCATGTTGGTTAAGTTGGTTAATTGGTATTGTGCTTTGTTCATTCATGTGAGTTCTTTTGTTTTCTTAAATACAGTTGCATTTTGTGATTTGTTTTTGTGAAATACTAAATTATTTCATTAAAAAAAACTGTTTTCTGATTTGTTAATTTGTTTTCTATTTGTGAATTTGTTTAATAAAATGTTTATATGTTTTTGGATGTTTTCATTTGTATTGTGACAAATGAGTTTTGTACTTCCAGGCCACCGTATACCCCACAAGCACAGTTGGCTGGGTTCTATCTGTGACACAGTTTTGTACCATAGTGCTTTCTCTCAGCTCAAGTGTTTTGTGTAACTCAAACTCCTATTTCTATGGAATTTCAATGAGGAAATACATCAAAACTTTATATCAGATCATTTCATGCAACAGCACTTGTGCAGTTGTGTGTGCTTGTGTGTATCAGAGTGTAATTCACATCGAACTTTGACTGTGTGTTAATGTTCTGCTCATGTCGCTGAAAATAAAAGAAAGGTGATGCTCACCTCCAATACATGAGGTAAATGTCATGTCCTGACCTCTCTCTTTCTCTCTCTCACCCCCTTTCTCGATCCTGTTGTGCAGTTTTTCCCAGAGTTCCTTTGAACATCAACCTGTTTCTAAATTGCGACTTCCGGTTTGAAGGCTAAAAAGGGAACGTGGGAAATCAGAAAGTAATGGGAGTAGAGCAAATGCATTGTTGATTTTGTTAATTTTATAGGATTTGTTGATGATAAGAAATGCATTTAAAAACACCAGCCATATCCTTTAAAGCTGCATTCACACATAACGTTTTTTTCCCCAACTGCCAGTTGGGGAAAAAGTTAAACTTTTCAGAAAAGCACCAGGTGACGTGCACCACTTTTTTTTTCTCAGCCAACCAATCACGATGAAGGAGAGGCTGAGTTTCAGGCTTCGTAGGAGCCTGACTGTTTCCATAACAATAATGTAACACTTGCCCAATATTTCTTCCCCAGCAAGGAAGGCATAAAAATACCAGCTTTTCTCAGTTGGACGTTGTTTATTTTTACACTTGATGAGGGTAATTCTCCTCAATCTGTAATTGGCAAATCAGCTTTTACAAACAGTCTTATATTTAATTTACTACCTTAAAAACAGTGGCATAGACCTCCTACACACACACACACACACCGGAAAACAAAACAAAACAAAACAAAACAAAACAAAACAAAACACAGCATTACTAATAGCCTCCCTCCTATTTAAATATCATGTGTACAATAGAGAATCTCAAAGCACTTAACATACCACGTTAATTGTCTTCAGTCGTGAAACCCTCAGGACCCAACATTATCCAGTGAGGACCTCAGCACCCTACCAGCAACACATACAAAAATACATTCAGTGGTTCTAACAGTCCCCAACATTTCAACCCAACCAAACGGACATGACATTAGCATACCAGTGCAACTGCAACACTGCCTTCCGTCCCACTGCTGGTGTCTCCCCACCTGTAGCCAATGCGCCCACTACCACGACAAAACATGAAGTACACCACATTATTATTGTGCCTCCCATCCCAGATTAAAACAGTATTCAGGTACAGTTAAAATATCTACTTACATCTTGTCGCAGGCTCACGCCAAACAACGAGACTAGGGACAGCCCCTACCGAAAGGCGCTCTCTGACTTGAACACTTCCTGTCTACGTAGCCTATCCTTGCTGACGCAGTACTGTAATGTGCGCCCTCCAGTGTTTTATTTTATGTCTTGAGGTCCATTAAAAGCTGTGTGTGTGGTGTCATGAACCAAAAACACTCTCAATCCATTTTTACACGTTTTTTCCAGCATCTCTCTGAGCCTTACCAAGAACAGGCTGTTTCTGTTGTTGTGTCTTTAAGGCTCATTAATATTAATGACCCCTCTGTTCGGATTGGCTCACCGTTTCAACTGCTTTGAAAAAAAACACTTTGTTAGTCTATTATTTCTAACAAAAATGATAATGAGTGAACCTTTGTGATGCCACAAAGTTACGGAAGACCAAACGGCTCGTTTAGAGGCTTGTTTTTCTAATCTGGATTGTGTGGATTTAGCTACGGTGTGTTTTGATACTTTCGCGATGTTTAGATAGCACATATCCAACTCCTTTATAATCAAAGAGGCAAGGGAAATCCCGTTTGACACAATATGGGACCTTTAAATGGTATAAACTAATGTAAACTAACGTTCGCTAACTTGAAAACAGCTAGCCGTCATCAGCAGAAATAGATTAACTCAACTATAACTAACTGTGCACAGATGTCGAAACATTTGACCTACTTCAAAAGATAGCAGCAACTTGTAAAAGAGCTCCACCTAGTGGTGGCATGAGTGACAACAATTCAGCTGCTTTGGTTCTTGCTGCAAAACCTCTCACCTCAGTGACTTGCCGTAAGTTGGTTTATAGGGAAGCTAGCCCAACGGTGTCTACTGTATATATCAAGAGCTTTTCCTCAGCTCCTTGTGTCTTATGTAAGGCATCAATCCCTCACCTTTTCAGGCATCCGCTTGGGGTAGGGGAACCCCTAACATCTTGGTTTGTCCATTCTCTTCTTGTGTATTTTTCTCAATTGTCTGGATTATTCTTGTTGTATGGAACTGTTGCCTGTTCACTTAAAAAATCTTCAGTAAATCAAAGCGCTTTGAAACCTGAACATTGCTCCATGCTGTTTTCTTCTGCACTTCATCACTTCGTGGAAAGCAGATGCCATCCTAGGCAGTGGGTTTCACCCAGCAACCAATTTTTGATAGTTGACAGGGGGTTAGTAGTTGGCAGGTGGTTACTAGAGTGATTGCCATGTGGTTAATAGGGTTAGGTATACTTACAGTCTCACTAAAGCAAAAGTAGACAGGCCAAGAGGGATCACATGCTTCCTGAAAATCGATTGTTGCAGGGAAGATGCTCATCTGCTGTGGCCACTGAATGCTGTTGTATTCTTTTATTGACGGACTCAGTCTCTTGTTGGAGTTGGCTACCTGCTTGGACAGTCTAATGGCAATACCCTGCCCATCTGAAGCAAAGTTAGAAAACAGGCATGCAAAGAAATGCCTTCATTAGTTTGTATATGGTCATTTTCAAAGTTGGATATATACTGAACAAAAATATAAACGCAACACTTTTGTTTTTGCTCCCATTTTTCATGAGTTGAAATAAAAGATCTAAGACTTTTTCTATGCACACAAAAGGCTTATTTCTCTCAAATTTTGTTCACAAATTTATTTAAATCCGTGTTAGTGAGCACTTCTCCTTTGCCAAGATAATCCATCCACCTGACAGGTGTGGCATATCAAGATGCTGATTAAACAGCATGATTATTGCACAGGTGTGCCTTGGGCTGGTCACAATAAAAGGCCACTCTAAAATGTGCAGTTTTATCTTGAAAAAAATACATTTATTAGGCACTGAACTATGGCTCTACACTACACTACGGAAACGGTTCCGTTAAGTGTAAGGGAGAGACAGACAGGATCAGGTCAGATGAGACACAGAGACAGAAAACCTGGGCTTTCTTTCTTTCTGTCTTTTTTTCTTTCTTTCTGCAGTGAACAGACACGTTTGTGATTAACTTAAATGTGACTATTTATTAGGTGAGTAATGCTGTGCATGTAAACAGGTTTGAACACACACATACTTACCCTGGTAAGACTGTCCTGATCACGTGACTTCACATTCTGTTTCGCTCCACGGATCAGTCTGGACTTCCAGCCGCCCACATCGATTTCCTGAAATTACAATGTAACCGGGCCAATCAGGGACTGCTTTGTAGTTGATGACGTAACCGGGCCAATCAGAGACTGGGTCATAGTTGATGAACAGTAATGGCGTCTCCCGAAGCAACGAGCGGTAACGTTAGTAAACACAGCCATAAGTGCAGTTATTGCAGATATAGACTCAATAACAACAATTGGCTGTGTTTATTCTGTAGAGCATTCATGACCTAAAGTAACCTCTGCAGGTTGGAGGTGAGGAGGGGGCCGGGGCAGGGACTCTGCTCTGGTGGCTCTGGTGTTTCAGCAGGTACGGCTGCATCCTGCTGCATCCTGCCGCATCCTGCTGCATCCTGCCGCATCCTGCTGCATCCTGCCGCATCCTGCTGCATCCTGCCGCATCCTGCTGCATCCTGCCGCATCCTGCCGCATCCTGCCGCATCCTGCCGCATCCTGCCGCATCCTGCCGCATCCTGCTGCATCCTGCTGCATCCTGCTGCCTGGACACAGACCTTCCCAAGGATAAATGCAGCATAGCCATCAGCCCTGCTGCTCCAGATGCTGCCCCAGGTTTCCTTTCCTTTCCCCACCAAACATCCTCAGATGAACCGCATGGTGCTGGCCTCTCGTCTCCTGGAAGCTGCTGCTGTAATGTAATGTCTCCTGTAATCTGTAATCAAAACACAGAAGAAGATGGACTAGATTTGGGGGAGGGGTAACACGAAAGGGGAAAAACACACATTTTACTGTGGGCTGTTCAGTGTAGGCTTGTTTACACATTTATGTCCATAAACAAGAACAAACAGACAATATTCTATTGTGCCACCATCAGTCTGGATAAGATTCAAGAATAGTTTCCTTCATGCAGTACTGGTGCAAAATTTAATCTCCAGTGTATTGACAGCACAGACAATAACAAGCAGAATTTCCCCAATACTCCTCTACATGTAGGAATGACAAATATCACTGAGTGACGTTGTTTACAGATGGTTTCTCCATGTCCTTCCCTCATTATCGTCTGCAGTACAGATACTGTAGCTCTACTCTCTATCAAACTTCATTTGCTTTGGTTATCATTACAATCAATCACGTTATGACAGTAACAAAATACACAGATTTGCACAAATTGCACAAAGACCTTATATGACAAATCTTAAAAGTTCTAATGGCCTTTTTGTTATGAGAGAGAGAGAGAAACTAAATCAATGTAAAGACACATTTCCTTCAAGAACACACAAAATTCAGGCTTTCTGTTTCTTAATTTACATGTGTGGATATGGCCTGCTCACGAGAGAGAGAGATCGAATCTCACCTGGCACAAAGTTCTTATGATTTATAGTTTTTTTTTCCCCATCATACAATTGTTATGCATCATTTTTGACTCAACTGTCTTCTCCATACGTTCTCTTGATTTATGATCAGAATTTTATTAACAGTCCTTTCTCGACTCTCCACTTCCTTCTGTAAGAATTGCATGAGTTGTTTAACATTCAGTGTGTCACCTTCATCTCTTTGGCGACTAAATGATAAGGCGATGTCTTCGGGAATCATTTGCATTAGAATAGGACATAGTAAAGTGCCATACGTGTCAGACACTACTCCCTTCAGGCAAATTCAGTTAGGGAGTCGGCCTACAGCGCAGCGGGCGCTGTCCATTGTACTGAAGTTCACCTGCTGACACTCAACAATGATGAGTAACAACAGAATCCAGCCTGGGACCTTTGTTGCATGCACCATGGCGCATCTTGTCTTCCATAACTTAACGCATATAATGCAAATAATCAACTGAAACAAATCTCTTTTACTTTTTGACATATTTTTCTCTAAAAGACCATACATCACAGATTTGTAATCGAGTTCAAACATAAGACGTAGGCCTTTCATTATTGTCCAAAACTCCTGAGATCTGTAGCAGTCTATTAAGAGAAGTTGTTGTTTCGTCAGTAAATCATCAGACAGTCTTTGGTTGGAACATAACAGCTCCATGACACAGCGGCCCTGACAGGCAGCCTACCTGCAGAGATCAGCCACCTTGTGTAGCGCATGCTGTCAGAGATGGCTTTACTATTTATTATTAGACGTTTAACCCTCACTGCCAGATACATTTTTATATTTCATTAAATCTTCATATTTAACATAATTTATTTTGTTAAAAATGATACTTTGCTCTTAAGGCCACACCAATCAACCTGTAAATGCATCTATGCCGCTACAACATCACCAAAAATCAGTTTGTAGTATGGCCCAAATCCGGCTTTCCCTCTTCTCTTCTGCCATAGTGAGATCTCCAACCCAAGAAGTTTTTCTGGCAATGCCAGCTGCCACATTTTTAACAAAGACAATATTCAACCGGCTACCAAGCTCAACGGCACCTAATCCGCCCTTTTCTTTACTTTTATACAGTAGCTCCCTTTTAGTAACTTCCCTAGTAGTGCCCTAGATCAAATTAACACAAAGCTTGTTTCATTCAATTATTGTCTTTTGCGTTGGAGGACAAATGTTGTCAAAAAATAGAAGTTTGGACAGAATGAAAGTTTTCACAATATTAACCCTCGATTTATAATTAGTATCTCAGTATTTCTTCACCTCTTCTTTTACTGCAGATACATTTCTTTCCCAGTTTCTTTCATTACATTCCTGGTTACTTTGGTTATTACATTTTACTAGCATTTAATTACCTGCCCCCCCCCCCCCAAATACAAATAGTGTTACTGACAGTGTTTCAATGTCTCTCTACCCTAACCATAACCTTCTGACTAAAGCCACACATCTAGACCACACAGTCCAAGTCAATGAACATGCTGTTGCCTCAGTGTAGACATAGTATTGCTTGTAGTCATTATTATTCTGCTGCACGTACTGATTTATGCCATGGGATTGAACTACACTGGATCAAAGGGGAGTCGCCTCAAAACATTTGGCCATGACATACATATTAAAGCTCTCTGATCAAATGGAGTCCTATGTAAACAGTGTATGAAGATTGGTTTGCGTTATGCAACTTCAATGCAAGTTTTGCTGGTGGAAAAAAATCTGTTAAATTGTATTATCATTGGGAATATTCTGGGTTTGTTTGGTGTCACAGCAACACCAAGGTTTACTTGAGTTTGCAAGTAGTTATTACTATCTAGACTCTGTCTCTATATGCTTGATCTCCCTGTACAGTGCCCAGAAACGCACCTGGTTGGGTTGGAAATTGAGAAATTGGGCGGTGTGCGCGCTCCCGCGAGGTGCACGGCTCTCCAGACAGACCAACGGACATGTTCAGAACCAACGGCAACGGACAGTATGGCATCTGACTTAAACAAGCTTTCGTGAGTCCTAACTTTTAACAAGTACATATCACATACAACATGAATTAACCAGCAGAAGACTGTGTGTGTGTGTGTGTGTGTGTGTGTGTGTGTGTGTGTGTGTGTGTGTGTGGAGAACTCTATCTGAATGGCTTTTTTACATTTTTTCCTCAGATTCGTCTCCCTAAAAAGCGTTTAGAAGTTAGCATAGCTAGCTAGCTGGTAATAAACAGACAGGGACTCAACTTAGCTAAAGCGATTGTTTGATATCGTCCAGATTGTGTTATTGTATAGGCTAATAATGAGTAATAATAATAATGATAATATGTATAATCGGGCTCCAGACTGTGACCATTTTTCTTGCCACTGCCACCAAAAAATATAACCGTTTGGAATGTGCTCGCTGGAAACACACGCTACGGTAGTTGCGATTTGACCCGTTACTATAGTAACCCAGACTCGTTCAGACCCAAGGCGCCTCACGTACGTGCTCACCTTCATGTCAGTCGAAACACCGGTTAAGTTAAGTTCATATATAACACACAGAAGTTAGCTAGCGCAGCTCGTAGCCTTCAAAAAACACAAGTTGCTGCATACCGTTTGTTTAGAGTTCCAAAAACGGCAAATGAAACGGCCGTACAATTTCTCCAAACAGCTCAATCCAAGTCTTCTGAAGGCAAATTATTGCACGGTGGGTCCAAAAGTGTAATATTGGCGTCATTATCTCCAGATTTGCCGCACTTGTTTTGCACCTCGAGCGTCACTACAATAGCAAGCAGATGCTGCCTTCAAGTGCCATCAGAAATATTGTAATAACAGGTACGTTTTTGTTCTGTGATGCTGACCACCAATTACTTGCATTTTTTCACTTGCTCTTGTATTTTGCTCTCTAAAGTAAGGCATTATACCAAATCATGAGCCGTAGCTGTTTTGAAAAGTCATTCTGAGACTGGAGTAACTCTACACAGCCATGTCTATCTTGAGTAATAAAACAAAGTTAAATAAATCTGCGTGTAGTCTTTTACGCTTGAAAATGTATACAGTAGGAATTGATAAGAGAATCGATAAAGAATCAGATCGATAAGAAAATGGCACCAGAATCAGTAAAATCCTAATGATACCAGCTCTACTGAGGAACCTTGTGGTGCTCAGGGGGATTTCTTTCAAGGGAGGCTTCTAAGGAAAATATAGTATACTGTTTGCACATTGACTTGTTATGCATCTTTGGTTTGAAAGAAAAAATATAACTTTATTATGAAATAAAGTGTTGCACCTTATTTCTGCTTTCAAAGCCTTTTTATGTACTTTGAAATAACAAATCTACACATATAGACCACTGCAGTTCGTAGCAAAATAATATCTTAAATGTGCGATGCCACGGAAAAATGTTGCGCCACCAAATTTTGTGATTGCGCCACCAGTTGAAAAAGTTAGTCTGGAGCCCTTTATAACTGACAAAGGGGAGAAACACCCCAATATGTGCTTATAATTATGATCTGTACTTTCCTAAGTTGTTTTATCTTACTAAACCAGTCTCAGTGGCCGGGACATGACCCCAGCCGAAAGGGCAACTTCTGCTATCACACTCAGACTTCTGCTATTGCTGAGACAGAACAGAAACAGACTTATGCTATTTAAAGGGAACCTCACCCTTTGTCTGGTATCAGTCTGCACGAGATCTTGTATGCTCTGTAACTGATCCTTCCCTGTGCAGAGAAGCTGAATAAAGAATAACCAAGAGAGTTGTTCAAATTTGCCTTTATTACCAGAATTTCCATCACAATTGCACTTCTACGTTTCAGAGGCTAACGACAAGAAGACGAATATACAAACTGTAGCTGAGGCTCAGTTTAGTTCTGAGAGGAAGAAGAACAAGAAGAAGGAGAAGAAGCTCTCTCTTATGGACTCAGATCAGTTCCTGTCACTGTGTGAAAATGTCTAAAGTCCAGAAGCTGGGTGCGTTGGTGAAGCAGCGACTAACTGCGGCTGCTGAAGAGATATTTGGGCTGTTTGAAAGAACGATAGCAGAGTACGAGGAGGAAGCTTCTGGTTTAAAAGAGGAGAACGACCGACAACGAAAGCTGCTGGACGCTGTTTTAAATCCTGAAGTGCGCCTACACAGAGCAGGTTTGTGACATGTGAATGTTATTTTCACATTACTCATACACATTGTATGATATTTCTGTTGTGAGCAACTGCAAAGTTAGCATCATTGATCTCATTAACATTATGAAGTAATGGTAACAAGCGTAGGTTAAAATACAATCACAGGTTTAATAATGAGGCGAGAGGCTGACTGATGTTTAAGTTGAAGTGCTAAGAGGCGGCTGGCCGTCCGTCTCAAAAGGTATTCTGCTTTGCCCGTGGAGAGCAAGTCAAATTCAAACTGTAGTTTAACCCTTTTGGTATACAGGTCTGGATTGGGAGAGGTGGAATAGTCTCTATCTGTGCTGAGAATTGCATCAATCAGCTCTTGCTGTTTTTGTTTAGTTTTGCTGGCCAAATGTGTGCTATACGAGATCATCTCTCCCCGTATTACAGTTTTTAAAGTTTCCCATAACAAAGAGGGTGAAGTTGACTCAATCCTGTTAATCTCAAGGAAGACACTAATTCTTTTTGAGATAAAATCACAAAACTCCTCATTAGCTAGTAGCCCTATATTGAACCTCCAATGTCTCTTAGTATTAGGCGAGAGCACTACATCCAAGATGTGTGGGGCGTGATCGGAAATAACAATAGCAGAATATTCAGTAGATTTCACAGCTGGTAGAAGAGCCCTGTCTACAAAAAAATAATCAATACGAGAATAAGCTTGGTGTACCTTAGAAAAATAGTGACCGGGTGGAGAAAGCCCCAGGGATCTATGCAACCTAACTGACTCGTGAGGGATGACAGTGTCTCCGACATGGCAGAGAGTGTGAGTGCTTTAGGGTGCCAGCGGTCAAGCTTGGGGTCTATCACTAAATTCAGGTCTCCCCCTAAAATAAGACGATGGGTATCCAGATTTGGGATATTGGAAAAAAGGGAGGTCATAAAATTTGGGTTGTCCCAGTTAGGGGCATAAACACTAACCAATACAACTGAAGTCTGATATAAAGTGCCACTTACTATGACATAGCGCCCGCCGGGGTCAGATATAATCTGTGTAGGGGAGAACTGGATACGTTTGCTATCAAAATAGCAGCGCCCCTGGATTTGCTATTAAGAGCTGAATGAAATATTTGCCCAATCCAAGGTTTACGCATTCTGTTATGATCACTCATATGCATATGGGTCTCTTGAAGGAAAGCAATGTCTGTGTTAAGACCTTTAAGGTGTGAAAACACTCTGGACCGCTTTACTGGGCCCCCTAGTCCACGGACGTTCCAACTCACCAGCCTAATAGAAGACCCGTCTGTTCCTCTCTGGGATATATTTGGATTAACCATCGATCACATCTAAAGTAGAGAAAATATTAATGACGAGTAGAAATGAAGTGAGCATCCCGGTAGCATCCAGAGGATATTATCATCGGATAAAAAAACATGAAAAGCCTCCCAGTGCACAGCAATAATCAACACTTTCCCCCAAAAACACAAACATAAATTTTGACAATAACTTAACTCGAAACCAATCAGTAAATTGTTTCCTAAGCTCGCCATAACAGAACAAGACGTGTTGCAGGATTGGATCACACACAACCGGTTTACTATGCAGTGGATTTCGCCTCCTGACGGTCCAGAACATACGCCATATGTAACAGTTAACTAGAAACACATTGCAACAGGAATTGAAAAGCAGACAGAGTTAGAATAGGCCGACCGAACTCTGATAATGTTTTAAGACCAAATGAAAAGAAAGGCTACATATCTTAAATATTAATGCCCCCGAGTCCGATCAAGGACCTCAATAATAGGCCGAGATGAAAAGAAAGACATGTAATCCAAACAACGCACGACTCAATTTACTGTTCACATTCAACTAAGGGCAAAATAAGGGAATATGTGCCCAAAGTCTTTAGTCCGTTTAAACATTATAGTCATGTCTCTTACCTGTAGCAAGTCCAGAAATGAGAAATAAAATAAAGACCCCTAAAAGGATATAGTAAAGTGAATCGGTGGCCATATCACTTGCTTAGTCCAGTCTTTCAACAGCTCAGCACAGGTTTAAAAATAATTATAATAATACATTTTATTTATATAGCGCTTTCTCAATAACTCAAAGCAGTGTACAGCATAAAAACAGCATTAATAATCAGCATTAAAAACAGTTATGTATACTTAAAACTAACAATAGCATCATAAATGAAATGCTTCTCTAAAAAGGTGAGTCTTGAGAAGTGATTTAAAAGAATCAACATTGTCCGATGCTCTGACTGAGGCAGGGAGCTTGTTCCAGATGTGAGGGACGGCAGAAGAAAAGGCTCTGTCTCCCAGGGAGCGGAGCCTTGTGTCGGGGAGAGCTAGAGGATGGAAGAGAACGAGAAGGACAGTAGGGAGAGATGAGTTGTGATATGTAGTCCGGAGTGGAGTGGTGCAGGGCCTTGAAGGTGAGGAGCATCACTTTGTAGGTTATCCTGTAACATACAGGAAGCCAGTGGAGCTCTCTGAGGATTGGAGTGATGTGGTGCCGGGTGGAGGTGGATGTCAGGAGCTGCAGAATTGTGTACTTGTTGCAATTTGTTGAGCAGATGGGAAGGAATCCAAACTTTGAGTGATGAAGGCATGGATTAGACATTCTGCATCAGCAAATTTGAGTTACGGGCGGATCTGGCTATGTTTCGGAGGTGAATAAAGGCCAACTGTCTGGTTTTCTGTATGCGGGGTTCAAATGAAAGTGCAGGATGACTCTGAGGTTCTTTACTTGCAGGAAAGGTGTGATTGTCATATTATCAATAGAGAGGCAGAGGTTGCGGGCTGTATGTGTGTGTCTGTATGTGGACTTGGAGCCGATGAGGATTATTTTGGTTTTGTCAGAGTTTAGTTTCAAAAAGCTGCTCTGCATCCAGGATTTGATATGCTGCAGACGGTTGAGTGTTGCCATTGTAGCTGAAATGTCAGGTGTGGTATGGATGTATATTTGAGTATTGTCAGCATACAGGTGGTAGTTTAAGCCGTGGTTGTGCATAATTTGTCTTCCTTAATGTGTGTATGTCTGTATTTCAGTCTTACCTCCAGACGTCCAGCAGCTGTTGGTCAGTAAAGAAGAGGTTCCCCCTGAGCAGCAGGAGTGGAGCCCCAGTCTGGACCAGGAGGACCCAGAGCCCCCACGCATTAAAGAGGAACAGGAGGAACTCTGGACCAGTCAGGAGGGAGAGCGGCTTCAAGGGCCGGAGAAGGCCGATATCACCGAGTTCCCGTTCACTCCTGTCCCTGTGAAGAGTGAAGATGATGAAGAGAAACCTCAGTCCTCACAGCTTCATCAAAGCCAAACTGAGGAGAACAGAGAGGCAGAGCCTCTAGCCAGCAGCTCAACTGAACAGATGAAAACAGAAGCTGATGGAGAGGACTGTGGAGTATCAGAACCAGCCAGGAACTTAGATCCAGCTAGACATTTACAAGCAACTAGTGGTGGCAAGACTTCACACTCTTCTGAACCTGAGACTGAAGACAGTGATGATTATGAGAAGGAGAGTAGGGAACCTCAGTCAGGTTTAGACTCACTGAAAAACAATGAAGTCCTTATAAGTCATAAGAGATCTTATACTGGGGAGAAACCATTTAGTTGCTCAGATTGTGGTAAAAGATTTGACCGCAAGGGACGTCTGCAGACACACATAAGAGTCCACACTGGGGAGAAACCATTTAGTTGCTCACACTGTGCTAAATGTTTTGGTCATGAAGGAGACTTGAAGAGACATGTGAGAGTCCACGCAGGAGAGAAACCATTTAGTTGCTCAATTTGTGGTAAAATATTCAGCCAGAGTGGAACATTAAGGTCACACATGAGAATTCATACAGGAGAAAAACCTTTCAGCTGTTCAGTTTGTACAAAAACATTCACCCACAGAGGAGAACTGGTTTTGCATATGAGAGTCCATACTGGGGAGAAACCCTACAGTTGTAGTGTTTGTGGGAGAAGTTTTCGCAAGCGTTCACATGTCAACAAGCATAAGTGTTCTGGTGAGAGCAGCAGCAGGTGAAGCTGCAGAGCTGCTGGTTCAGCTGAATTGTTCAGCAGTAACAGTACAATAAACTGACATTCCCATGTCACTCAGTTTCAGGTCACTTAATATCAGGCTGTGCAATAATTCAATGTTATTTATTGTTTTTCAGCAGAATCATATTGTGATATGATTGTGTAAGTTATTGTGATACACAGTTCTATTCTAAATTAATGATAAAACACAAATAATTAAAGTCTCTCAAAATGAGATCTGAAACAAATAAATGATTATTTGATTATTTGACAATTACATATGTTTTTAATCTTACTTTATATTACCACACATTTCAATGAGATGAACATCAATATTGTTATATATTGCTACTGAAAAACACCATCAGGTGTCGATGCCTGATGAAGCTCCTTGACTGAAACGTTGCCTCCTTATGAATACATTTTTTGAAGTGACGTTCAGTGTGTGGTTGATTTTTCTCTATTGTGATCTGTCGGCCTTCTCCTACACAGTCGTCACTAAGACCTTCTGTCAGGTGTGCAGAAGCTGTCTCTATTCTCTTTTATATGTTGATGTTGAAATAATTTTGATATTAATTTAGTCAATATCGTCCACCCCTAATTTCTAGGGGCTTTTCTCTTGACTTCATGACATTAAAAAGAGTAACAAGTTGTAAGATAGAAACCAGACTCCTGTACTGCTCACCAGCTCCAGTTCCCCCTCGCTCCATAGTCTTCATCACACAGTTGTTGTGGAGGCATGTGAGAGCAAACGTGAGAAATAATATTTTGTGACAATCACTCATAAAGGCTGTGTTGTGTCTGTTGGGGGGGGGGGGACTCTGACAAGGGTGAAGGGAATTATAAACTTTTACTTGATTATAGATTAAAGCCTCTTGCAAGAAACTCAATTTGAAACTCAATTTGTACCTTTGTAGCTAACAATTAATTCAGTCATGTAGAATTGATTTTATATTGAAATGGAATTCTTGTCATGTTTAATTCAATGTGCTCATGAAGATGATAACCACTACACTACGAAAACTGAGACAGTGAGTATAGCAGAGCTCCACAACCCTATTCAGACAGACGTCAGATCAGATGAGACACAAAGACTGAAAACCACAAGTTCAGTTGGCAGTGGAATACATGGAGACAGTTTGAACACACACACACACACATACACACACACACACACACACACACTCATGCATGCAGGTGGTTATCACGTTCTCCTCACATGCGAAAGGCCCCTTGTTTGAAACCAGGCAGCAACAACCTTATTTCATCCTGTAGGAGTTTTGAATGATTCAGACAGAAGATGAAGATAAGTCAGTGAAAATAGAAACATGTGACACCAAACAAACCCAGAATGTTCCCAATGATAATACAACTTAACAGAGTTTTTTTCCATTAGCAAAACTTGCATTTAAGTTGCATAATGCAAACAAATACACTGTTTATATAGGATCCACACTTATATTTGATCAGACAGCTCTAATATTTATGTCATCATGGCCAAATGTTGAGGAGACTCACCTTTGATGATGCAGCAGTAGCTGCTGAAACAGCAGAGCAGAGTCTCTGCCCCGGCCCCCTCATCACCTCCGGCCTCAGCTGCTGCCTCCACCCAGGCCTCAAATCCTACAGGTTGGTGGGTAAAATAAATCTCTAATTCCATGAACCATGAGTTCTTTCTTTGCATGTGTGTTGAAACTCTCTCTCAAGGTGCGGCATGCCATTGGATAGAACTTGAAATTGAATTTGAAACCTATATTTCATATTTTATTGGACTGACAAATAAGATTTTAGGAAATGTGAGATTGCATGTCACACCCACTATTTTATTTTGCACATGGTAATTATCCCTCTACTTAACATGTTTTTTCAACATTTAAAAATATAATAATGCCCTAGTGAATATTCTTCCTTAAGTTACTGGTTTATGTGCTGCTCTTAGGGATGGAGAGTTGACTCCAAAAGAGTCTGTCATAGCTTCTGTTATCTACAGCTATAGCCACTATACGCTGTAAAGTTTCAACGAGCAGGTAGGGGAGCTCCGGTACAAAAGTAACACTTTTTACTTTTTCCCATTTTACTCCGGTATGGTGAGAGTAATAAATGGCGTATTATATAACAAACAACATACATATGTCCCCTTTCAGATGCAACTTTCCATATGTTTCTGAGTTAAATAATCTGGACATAAACAGACGGAGAACCTAACTTGGGCTGTGTAACTGTCGTACCTCCTGTGTGGGACAAAAGTAGCACAGCTGTCAGAAAGCATGAAAGATGCGTCTTATGATTATGGTTTTGTGATCTGATACTGTTTACTTTTAACAACCAATCTTGCAGACCCAGTTTTATATTTGTGCCAATTCACCAAGCCATCATATTAGGCTACATAGCCTAAATAGTCTTTGCATCAAGTTACCAATGTTGCGTTAACACAATATTTTGATGCATGATACGAATGAATGGCAACAAGCATCCTATTTTCTCATTTCTCTCAAAGTATTTAGAGGCTGAACTTGCTGCTTAGCTATGAAAATATATCATTGTTACTTTTGTCCCTCCGTTGTCTGCTCTCCATTCAGCCTGGACAGCATGCTAAATGTGGTAGCCTGTCTCTTGAAAACAATTCTGACATTGAGACAGTAAAAGTGTTAAGAAATCCACATAAAGTTGGATATTGATATTTGAAAGAATAAAACATAATTCGAAAAAAACTCCCAGTTTTGTATTTTAACTTAACGCATGACAAATCAGTTTTCCTTCAATAACTTTGGAAAGGCAGCACTGATTCCCATTATTTTTGCTATATGGATAACTGTCAGAGAAACACACACACTGACTTCCTCATGTCACTTCTGCTCCTGTGTGCTTCCAGAAAAGGTTTGTGTTACTTTTGCGGCGCATTACTTTCGTACCGGAGCTCCACCTCACAGTTTGTTGGTCTTGATGTGTTCTTCTTGGCTTGGCTTGTTCTGAACAAAGTATAACTCAAATACATTCATAAAGTAAAACAGGCCTTTAAAAGTCAAATGAAATCAAAGGAGCAAGACTCAAATAAAACATTCCTCTTTCTTTAACTACTCCTTTCTTCACACTTGTTTTGTTTATATTCTAGTACTTTTTGTATTGCGGGTGAGAACAGTGTCTTTACGCCGTCTTCCAGCTACTGCTTGCACACCTGATTCAATTAACTGCCTGAGGCGCCACAAGCTATCTGCTCCTATATTCTTTTACCAACCTTTCACCCATAGGTGGCATCATTGGTCTTGAAAACAAAAACAAAACTGTCTCTAACAGAGTCGATTCTCGATTCTGAGAACCGATTCTACAAATAAACAGAATTGGAGTCGACTCCCGTTGCAATCTCGATTCCAAACTCTGGAATCAAAGAAACTGTTTAATTAAAAAAAAACTGTAATGAATTCATTGTGATTGAGGCCTAACTATACTAATCTGTGTTCGATTGCCTTGATCTGATCCATTTCACAAGAGAATTATGGGCAACAGCAGAGAGCTCATGATAAAGTTGCAACAATTACATGTGTTCTTTACAAGTCTGGGCTGTGAGGTTGTGTAGCAAAAAGGCCAAAACGTTCTACCTTAGTCATGTCAGAGCTTTTTCTACATGGCAAGGGGAGACCCAGACTGTACCTAATCACTACATTGTCACATCTATTTCTGTATTTTTATATCATTATTATGTTATTTGTTGTGTCTATTTGCAATGTATATTTACCAATAGATTCTACTTCACTTTAAAGACAAACAGTCTTTCATAACTACGGCAGTCCATAGAGGACATACATAAAATCTTTTTTGTCTTTTGGTATGTCAAATATTTATGCTCTGTCCATTAAATCCTTTTGGCAATGTGCTTTTATGCACACATAAATTGTATATTGCAGGGGGGAAATTGCAAACAATGTATATACAATCCTCATTTTAAACGCAGGCATTTAAAGCCCAAATGTTTGGATAAAGTCATGGAGGGACGAGACCATAGCATGTCCAGAGTGAGACATTGAAATTTAAAATCTCAACGCCAGCCCATGCCCTTTCTGGAATTAATAGAAACAATACAACAAAATTCTTGATAAAATGCACGTATCGGATCATAAATTAGACGTACTCATGTGTGATTAATCAAGCTACTGTATAGGGATCACTGTATATAGCGCTGCGTAATGGATGTGTGAAACGATACAGTGGCTGTTAGTAAGCAGAGAACGAGTCTGACATTGTCCATGTTAATTGCATGCACACCCATTAACCTGGTTTGGACATAACAGCCAACCATCATCATAGGCCAGAAAAATCAGACTCGTTCTCTGCTTCATAACAGCACCACAGCAGCCACTGTATCATTACGCACAGCTATATCTTGTGAGCCGTTATTGATTGATCACACGCGAGTAGGTCTAATTTATGATCCGACATGTGTGATATTATTATTTCCACATTACTGTACAATTTGGTGTTTAACCTGTTTACTCACACTAATACAGTATATATTGACCCATTGGCGTCTTTGCTTGGCTGGAGAAGCCTATAGTCCAGACCATAGCTGAGAGTGATCTCATCTCTCCGTGGTCACCTTCTGAAAAATGGTTTATTTTCTGTATTCCTTTTTGGTTTCAATTGATATTCATCATGGACTGATGTCCTAAACATCCCTATGCTAACGTAATGTGCACCAATTGGCTGAATTACCATAAAGGAATCGCCTGATCTGTGTGGGTGGGTTTAAAATTAAAGAAATTATGTATTAATTACTGTGGCTTTAGATAAAAACAAACAGTGCACATTATAGCTTACAGTCCTGAAGAACACTCATATTAACACTAGTACTGCAGTTGGTGACAAACTAACATCTGTTACTGCCCCCCCAATCAAACGCTAGAACCAGTTGCCACGTTATGTGTGGATGTGGAGGCAGTGTGCCTCATATGAACCCAGAGCATCCACAGCACATTAATAAATGGAAAGCTTAATGATGTGAGTCTCTAGCGGTGCAAATGATTCAAATGCCACAAAAGCGAAATTCCTTCCAGAGGCCGTGGATGATGACTTGCTCCTCGCCATGTAAGAAACAAAAATGTTCATGTCCTATTCACTACCAACCTGTACAATCACAGAGCACTTTATTAGGAACACCTGTACACCTGCTTCTTCATGCAATTATCCATTCAGACAATCATGTGGCAGCAGTGCAATGCATCAGATCATGCAGATACAGGTCAGCAGCTTCAGTTAACGTTCACATCAAGCATCAGAACGGGGAAAAAATGTGATCTCAGTGACTTTGACCGTGGCGTGGCTGTTGGTGCCAGACGGGCTGCTTTAAGTATTTCTGAAACTGCTGATCTCCTGGGATTTTCCCGCACAACAGTCTGTAGACTTTACACAGAATGTTGCGAAAAACAAAAAACATCCAGTAAGCGGTGGTTCTGCGGACGGAAACGCCTTGTTGACAGAAAGGCTTCAGTAACTCAGATAACCTCTTTACAACTGTGGAGAGCAGAAAAGCATCTCAGAAAGCAACACGTCCAACCTGGAGGAGGATGTCACTTTGGTAGCCGGTTGACACTGAGCTGAAAGCTGATACCTACCCAGTATTAGTAAGGTGTTCCTAATAAAGTGTTCGGTGAGTGTATATTGCATGTAACTAGTATCTTACACCTTGTTACTCTTTTTAATGTCATGAAGACAAATCAAAAAGCCCATAGAAATCGACAAAATATCAAAATCATTTCAACATCAAACATATAAAAGAGAATAAAGAAAGCTTCTGCACACCTGACAGACGGTCTTAGTGACAGCTGTGAAGACCGACAGATCACAACAATACAGAAAAATCAGCCACACACTCATTGAAATGTGTGGTAGTACAAAGTAAGATAAAAAAAAAAATGTAATTTTCAAATAATATTCATTATATTTTAGTTTCAGATCTGATTTTAAGAGACTAATTATTTACATTTTGTCATGAATTTAGAATAGAACTGTGTATCACAATAACTCGCACAATCATATCACAATATGATTCTGCTGAAAAACAATAAATAACATTGAATTATTGCACAGCCTGATATTAAGTGACCTGAAACTGAGAGTGACATGGGAATGTCAGTTTATTGTACTGTTACTGCTGAACAATTCAGCTGAACCAGCAGCTCTGCAGCTTCACCTGCTGCTGCTCTCACCAGAACACTTATGCTTGTTGACATGTGAACGCTTGTGAAAACTTCTCCCACAAACACTACAACTGTAGGGTTTCTCCCCAGTATGGACTCTCATATGCAAAACCAGTTCTCCTCTGTGGGTGAATGTTTTTGTACAAACTGAACAGCTGAAAGGTTTTTCTCCTGTATGAATTCTCATGTGTCTCTTCAAGTCTCCTTTATCACCAAAACATTTAGCACAGTCTGAGCAACTAAATGGTTTCACTCCTGTATGAATTCTCATGTGTGACCTTAATGTTCCACTCTGGCTGAATATTTTACCACAAACTGAGCAACTAAATGGTTTCTCTCCTGTGTGGACTCTCATGTGTCTCTTCAAGTCTCCTTTATGACCAAAACTTTTAGCACAGTGTGAGCAACTAAATGGTTTCTCCCCAGTGTGGACTCTCATGTGGTCTTGCAGATTTCCCTTGCGGACAAATCTTTTACCACAGTCTGAGCAACTAAATGGTTTCTCCCCAGTGTGGACTCTCATGTGTCTCTGAAGACGTCCCTTGTGGTCAAATCTTTTACCACAATCTGAGCAACTAAATGGTTTCTCCCCAGTATAAGATCTCTTATGACTTATAAGGACTTCATTGTTTTTCAGTGAGTCTAAACCTGACTGAGGTTCCCTACTCTCCTTCTCATAATCATCACTGTCTTCAGTCTCAGGTTCAGAAGAGCGTGAAGTCTTGCCACCACTAGTTGCTTGTAAATGACTAGCTGGATCTAAGTTCCTGGCTGGTTCTGATACTCCACAGTCCTCTCCATCAGCTTCTGTTTTCATCTGTTCAGTTGAGCTGCTGGCTAGAGGCTCTGCCTCTCTGTTCTCCTCAGTTTGGCTTTGATGAAGCTGTGAGGACTGAGGTTTCTCTTCATCATCTTCACTCTTCACAGGGACAGGAGTGAACGGGAACTCGGTGATATCGGCCTTCTCCGGCCCTTGAAGCCGCTCTCCCTCCTGACTGGTCCAGAGTTCCTCCTGTTCCTCTTTAATGTGTGGGGGCTCTGGGTCCTCCTGGTCCAGACTGGGGCTCCACTCCTGCTGCTCAGGGGGAACCTCTTCTTTACTGACCAACAGCTGCTGGACGTCTGGAGGTAAGACTGAAATACAGACATACACACATTAAGGAAGACAAATTATGCACAACCACGGCCTACCACCACCTGTATGCTGACAATACTCAAATATACATCCATACCACACCTGACATTTCAGCTACAATGGCAACACTCAACTGTCTGCAGCATATCAAATCCTGGATGCAGAGCAGCTTTTTGAAACTAAACTCCGACAAAACCGAAATAATCCTCATCGGCTCCAAGTCCACATACAGACACACACATACAGCCAACAACCTCTGCCTCTCTATTGATAATATGACAATCACACCTTTCCTGCAAGTAAAGAACCTCAGAGTCATCCTGCATCCTGCACTTTCATTTGAACCCTGCATAAAGAAAACCAGACAGTTGGCCTTTATTCACCTCCGAAACGTAGCCAGATATGAAGCATCGTGTTAGTTCAGGCAGGGCACGGACGTCACGCGTTGCTAGTCATCTACCAGCTGATCGCCACGCACACCAATCATAATCCATTCTCATAACAAGGCGGTCTATTTAAATGGCCTCCTCCTACACTGATTCCTGCTTCACAACTGCTGCACACTCTGCTGCTTGGTAAAGCTTTACCTCCACCTCCCCAGCCTCCACCTATGCAATCGAGCCACGGTGGCTCTTAAGTGTCAACACTGCTGAGTGTTGCTGCTCTGGCTCTGCTCTGTCTACTTGCATGGGGGGATTTGCATGGCGCCCCTGCTATACCTTCAGCATGCTTGCTGGGTAAGCAGGGAGCTGCTAGAGCAGGGCCATATCCGCCAATCATAACTGTATTACCATTAGTTGCAATTAATGGTTTTATCTTGTGACTAAGGTGTTCCTGACTGAACTGCCCGTAACTCAAATTTGCTGATGCAGAATGTCTAATCCATGCCTTCATCACTCAAAGTTTGAATTCCTTCTCATCTGCTCAACAAATTGCAACAAGTACAAAATTCTGCAGCTCCTGACATCCACCTCCACCCGGCACCACATCACTCCAATCCTCAGAGAGCTCCACTGGCTTCCTGTATGTTACAGGATAACCTACAAAGTGATGCTCCTCACCTTCAAGGCCCTGCACCACTCCACTCCGGACTACATATCACAACTCATCTCTCCCTACTGTCCTTCTCGTTCTCTTCCATCCTCTAGCTCTCCCCGACACAAGGCTCCGCTCCCTGGGAGACAGAGCCTTTTCTTCTGCTGTCCCTCACATCTGGAACAAGCTCCCTGCCTCAGTCAGAGCATCGGACAATGTTGATTCTTTTAAATCACTTCTCAAGACTCACCTTTTTAGAGAAGCATTTCATTTATGATGCTATTGTTAGTTTTAAGTATACATAACTGTTTTTAATGCTGTTTATTAATACTGTTTTTATGCTGTACACTGCTTTGAGTTATTGAGAAAGCGCTATATAAATAAAATGTATTATTATAATTATTATTAAACCCGTGATTGTATTTTGACCTAAGCTTGTTACCATTACTTCATAATGTTAATGAGATCAATGATGCTAACTTTGCAGTTGCTCACAACAGAAATATCATACAATGTGTATGAGTAATGTGAAAATAACATTTAAATGTCACAAACCTGCTCTGTGTAAGCGCACTTCAGGATTTAAAACAGCGTCCAGCAGCTTTCGTTGTCGGTCGTTCTCCTCTTTTAAACCAGAAGCTTCCTCCTCGTACTCTGCTATCGTTCTTTCAAACAGCCCAAATATCTCTTCAACAGCCGCAGTTAGTTGCTGCTTCACCAACGCTCTCAGCTTCTGGACTTTAGACATTTTCACACAGTGACAGGAACTGATCTGAGTCCATAAGAGAGAGCTTCTTCTCCTTCTTGTTTCTTCTTCCTCCTCTGTTAAAACATAAACACCACATAAAATAGTCTGTTGACAACCACATAAAATAGTCTGTTGACAATCTGATTGTCATGGGGGACATGAATATCCATCTTGACAAACCCCAAGCGGCTGACTTCCTTTCACTTCTGTCCTCATTTGACCTCAAACAGGTCTCCACCCCTCCCACACACAAAGTGGGCAATATACTCGATCTGATTGTGACTCAAAACTGCTCCACGGCAAATCTGACTGTCACCCCCTTACATCTGTCAGACCACTTCTTTATTCAATTCATGGTTTCCTTACCAGAACATCCTCACGTTCCGCTGCAAATGGTCTCCTTCAGACGAAAACTCCGGTCCCTCACACCGGCTCAGCTCTCCAATGAGGTCTCGGCTACCATGTCCCCTCATAATGAGTTCTCCTCACTCCATGTCAATGAGGCAACAGACACACTCGCTAGCCGCCTCTCTAAACAATCTCTGCCCACTCTCATCCAAACCTGCTCGTAAAACCCCCACTAGTCCATGGCTCACCGGTGTCATCAGAGAGCAACGGGCGGGGCTCAGAGCAGCTGAGAGAAAATGCCGCAAATCCAGAGATCCCGCTGACCTCAGTGACTATCAAACTCTCCTGTCTGTATTCTCCTCCCATCTCAAAAGTGCCAAGACCACTTATCATCAGGAGAAAATCAGCAGCGCCAAAGACACTCGGAAATTATTTTCAGCTTTTAATTCACTCCTCAACCCTCCACCATCTCCACCCTCAACTTTGCTCACTGCTGACCTCTTCGCATCCTTCTTTACTGATAAGGTTTCTACCATCAGTAATCAGTTCTCTGAGCCTGACCAACTCAGTATGCTGCTGCTAGCTAGCAGGACCTCACTCCTGTCATTTTTTCCATCTCGCTGCTTGACTCTCGTCCCACTACCTGTCCGTTGGACCCCATACCCTCTGACCTCCTGCAGGCTATTTCGCCCACACTTAAGGAAGCTCGGGTGACCCCGCTGCTGAAGAAACCTTCACTCAACCCAACCCATCTCAGGTTGAAAATTACAGGCCGGTTTCACTCCTCCCCTTCCTTTGCAAGACACTTGAGCGCACAGTCTTTAATCAAGTCTCTGAATTCCTTTCTGAGAACAACCTGTATGATCCTAATCAGTCTGGCTTCAAACGCGGACGCTCTACCGAGACTGCGCTCTTGTCTGTAGTGGAAACACTGCAATCAGCTAGAGCTGTCGGTCAGTCCTCTGTTCTAATGTTGCTAGACCTATTGGCTGCCTTTGACACAGTTAACCAACAAATCCTCCTCTCCACACTAGCTGAGCTTGGGGAGATCCTTTAGAGTGTCTTGGAGAGGGGAAGTGTCTAAATCCCACTGCTTGTCCACAGGGGTACCTCAAGGGTCAGTGCTTGGACCCCTTCTCTTTTCAATATACACCACCTCACTTGGTGCAGTCAACCGCTCGCATGGATTCTCATACCATTCATATGCTGACGATACCCAGCTCCTCCTATCGTTCCCGCCAGACGACCCCACAGTCTCGGCACGGATATCGGCATGCCTCGCCGATATCTCGGCATGGATGAAGGAACGCCACCTTCAGCTTAACTTGTCAAAGACTGAGCTCCTTGTCATTCCAGCCAGTCCTGCTGTACAACAACAGATCAGTATCCAGCTCGAATCAGCTCAGCTCATTCCCACAAATTCTGCCAGAAACTTGGGTGTCATGATTGATGACCAACTAACCTTCAAGGAGCTTGTGGCTTCTGTTGCTCGGTCTGGCCGATTTGCCCTGTACAACATCAGGAAGATCAGACCCTACCTGTCTGAACATGCTGCACAACTCCTGGTACAGGCGCTTGTAATATCACGCCTTGACTACTGCAACTCCTTACTGGCAGGGCTCCCGGCATGTACGCTCAAACCTCTTGACAGGCTGAGTCCCAGTTCTCTTGTGGTTGAATAACTGTATACGTGCACGGAAAGGAGTGTGTAGGGAGGGGGTACTGTCTTATCAGTCCTGTGTCCTTGACTGTCTTAATCTGGAGACAGGACCGGAGCAGTATGATCTGGTAAACAAGTTGCATGAAGGATTCAGTAGTTTTCCACTCTGAACAGATACACACTAAAGAAAGAATGATATACTTAATGCATACTTATCTTAGACTTTATCCCTGCAGCCCTTTCATCTCCCAAGGGAATTTCCCACTGTTGTTATGGGTTGTGTATATGTTCCACCAAGCGCTAACATCAAGGTAGCAGCAGAACTGATAGCCCCGTTGGGACTGACACCACGTGCCGGTGCACTTGTGCGTCTCTGCCGGCGCAGACTTCGCACACTGTTACTGGGAATATTTCTCTCTAACGTGCGTTCACTGGGAAACAAACTGGACGAACTTCAGCTACTGTTGGGGAAGAACAGAGACTTTTCTTCATCTTCCGTTCTGTGCTTCACGGAGATGTGGCTGTGTGGATCGATACCGGACTCTGCGCTGCAGCTGGCAGGATTCCAACTCTTCAGAGCGGATCACCACACAGAACTTTCCAGCAAGACGAAAGGTGGAGGTATCTGTTTTTATACAAACAGTGGATGGTGTAAGGATGTGACAGTGATTCTACAGCACTGTTCTCCTGATCTGGAATCACTTTTCATAAACTATAAACCCTTCTACTCCCCTCGCCGACCAGATACTGTGTGTGGAGCAGACAAATCCGGATTCCTTAGTTATTGTCATCGGTGACTTTAACAAAGGAAATCTCAACCATGAACTCCCCAAATACAGACAGTGTATTAAATGCCCGACCAGAGAGGAGAACATTCTGGATCACTGTTACACCACAGCAGTGGTGCAGTGCCTATCACGCCGTCCCCCGCGATGCACTGGGACACTCTGACCACATCATGATCCACCTGATTCCTGCATACAGGCAGAAATTAAAGCTCTGCAAACCTGTGGTGAGGACATCAAAAAAAGTGGACCAGTGAAGCTATGGAAGATCTTCAGGCGTACTTGGACTGCACTGACTGGGAGGTTTTCAGGACTGCTACCAACAGTCTGGACGAGTACACAGAGCCTCACAGAAGCTAATGTATGATGTCATACATTAGCTTCTGTGAGGACAGCTGTGTACCATCACACACTACGGTGAGGTACAACAACGACAAACCCTGGTTCACAGCCAAACTCAGACAGCTAAGGTCGGAGACTCAGAGTCAGGTTTATAGAGTCAAAGTACAGGTTTAGCAAGGTGGTGAGAGAAGCTAAACGACTATACTCTGAGAAACTCCAACACCAGTTCCCAGCCAACGACTCTGCTTCTGTCTGGAAAGGGCTCAGACAGATCACCAACTACAAACCTAGAGCCCTCCACTCTGCTAACGACTTGCGCCTGGCCAACAACTTGAATGAGTTCTACTGCCACTTTGAAAGACAATGGGACAGTCCTGACACCTCTCCACAGCTGCCCATCTCAGAGCCCCCATCCCCCCCACCACAGTGACGACTTTCTCCATCCTGGAGAGGGACGTTAACAGGCTTTTCAAGAGACAGAACCCCTGCAAAGCAGCCGGGCCAGACTGTGTCTCTCCATCCACCCTGAAGCACTGTGCCAATCAGCTGTCGCCGGTGTTCACAGACATTTTCAACACCTCACTGGAGACATGCCACGTACCAGCCTGCTTCAAGACCTCCACCATCATCCCCGTCCCCAAAAAGCCAAGGACCACAGGACTTAACGACTACAGACCCGTCGCCCTGACCACTTTGGTGATGAAGTCATTTGAGCGCCTTGTGCTGTCACACCTCAAATACATCACTGACCCACTCCTGGACCCCCTGCAGTTCGCCTACAGAGCCAACAGGTCTGTAGACGACGCAATAAACATGGCCCTCCACTTCATCCTCCAGCACCTGGACTCCTCAGGAACCTACGCCAGGATCTTGTTTGTGGACTTCAGCTCTGCCTTTAACACAATCATCCTGGCTCTGCTACAGGACAAGCTCTCCCAGCTGAGTGTGCCTGACTCCACCTGCAGGTGGATCATAGACTTTCTGTCAGACAGGAAGCAGCACGTGAAGCTGGGAAAACACGTCTCTGACTCCCGGACTATCAGCACCGGTTCCCCTCAAGGCTGCGTTCTTTCCCCTCTACTCTTATCCCTGTACACCAACAGCTGCACCTCTAGTCATCAGTCTGTCAAGCTCCTGAAGTTCGCGGATGACACCACCCTCATTGGGCTCATCTCTGGTGGGGATGAGTCAGCCTACAGGCAGGAGATCGACCGCCTGGTGTCCTGGTGCGGACTGAACAACCTAGAGCTCAACGCTGTAAAGACAGTGGAGATGGTTGTGGACCACAGGAAGAACCCAGCCCCACTCACCCCCATCACCCTGAGAGACTCCCCAGTCAACATTGTGGAGTCCTTCCGCTTCCTGGGCTCCATCATCACCCAGGACCTCAAGTGGGAGCTGAACATCAGCTCCCTCACCAAAAAAGCACAACAGAGGATGTACTTCCTGCGGCAGCTGAGGAAGTTCAACCTGCCAAAGACGATGATGGTGCACTTTTACACCTCCATCATTGAGTCCATCCTCACCTCCTCCATCACCATCTGGTATGCTGCTGCCACTGCCAAGGACAAGGGCAGACTGCAGCGTATCATTCGCTCCACTGAGAAGGTGATTGGCTGCAATCTGCCTTCTCTCCAGGACCTGTATGCCTCCAGGACCCTGAGGCGAGCAGGAAAGATTGTGGCTGACCCCTCCCACCCTGAACACAAACTTTTTGAAACACTCCCCTCTGGCAGGAGGCTGCGGTCCATCAGGACCAAAACCTCACGCCACAGGAACAGTTTCTTCCCGTCTGCAGCTGCCCTCATCAACAAGCCCCGGGACCCCCACTGACACGGACCCTTATCCCCCCTCTATACTCTATACTGTTAACCTTTGCAGATTCTCTGGTCAATATTTTGCACATTCCTGTACAAACTGTACATCTTTTTCATTCACTTTAAAAAAAACAGATATATTGCACATATTTTTTATTATATTTTTATTATATTTTTATTGTATTTTTTTTTCATATTCTGTATTATTTATGTTTATTGACTTTTTGACTTGCAGTATTTCCTCTTAACCTGTCCCTATTATTTTCCTATTATTTTTCTCCATGTTTATGTTTATTGTATGCACCTTCATACCAAGGCAAATTCCTTGTATTGTGAAAACTTACTTGGCAATAAACCTGATTCTGACTCTGATTCTGATTCTGATTCTGATTAGAGCTTCAAGAAAGAGTTGGAACAGCAGATACAGAATATGGATATGATGTTGTTACATGTGAAAGGAAATTTAAGGGTAAAGTCAGGTAAAGTCAGGGTACAAGGGGTTAACCCCCCTCAGACAGCGGGGGATCCGCCTGGCCACCTACCTGGACGATTGGCTGTTGCTGATGCACTCAGAACGGGAGGCTACGACTCACACATACATTCTGATGGCTCACGGAGTCAATTTAGGCTTTACAGTAAACAGGGAAAAGAGTTCACTGACTCTCAGACAAACCGTTGCTTTTCTGGGGCTGTCACTGTTTTCGGCCCGTCTGTCGACGGAATGCGTGAGCGCATTCAGAGCCACGTTGGCCCACTTTGGTGTGGGGAGGACGGTCTCCTTCACATTGATTGTGCCTGAGACTGTTGGGCCTGATGGCTTCAGCTCTGCTCGCGGTGAGACTTGGCACTTGACTTGGCTTGAGAGATTTCCAGCATTGGGTGGCCTCTCTCAGGCTAGACCCAGTGCGCCATGGCCCTCGCAGAGTGTTGGTCTCAGCAACGTGCATACGCACTTTGCGCACTGGAAATGACAATCTTTTCTGACCCGGTCCAGTTCAGAAAGGTGGTTACTACTGATGCCAGCCTGTTGGGCTGGGGAGGGGTACACGAAGGCAGGACGGTAAATGGGGTCTGGGATGGTTGGATGCCCATATCAACTGTCTGGAGTTGTTAGCGGTTCTCCTGACCCTGCAACACTTCCGCCCATTTCTCAGGGGATGTCACGTATTGGTGAGGACGGACAATACCACCACAGTGGTGTATAGCAACCGTCAGGGGGGTCTGTGTTCCCGGCAGTTATACATGGTGGCACACAGACTGATACTGTGGAGCGATGCGCATCTCCTCTCTTTGAGGGCAATGCACGTTCCTGGGATTCAGAACCAGGGAGCGGATCTGCTATCCAGAGGAAATGCCCTCTTTGGGGAGTGGAAACTTCACCCAGCTGTAGTAGATCAGCTTTGGGAGCGATTCGGCAGGGTGACGGTAGACCTCTTTGCATCCAGAGAAAATGCACAGGCCTAATCCTGCTTTTGTCCCTAAGGTAATCAACTCATGCTTGCCTGTGGAGCTTGTTGCTTTCCAACCTCCAACATTTAGCTCTCCAGAGCAGCAACAGCTACACTTGTTGTGTCCGGTGCATTCTTTACACGCATACTTGGATAGAACTGGTGGTTTCAGGAAAGGGTATAGCAACCCTTGCTATAGGGCTTGCACCCTGCAAGGGTAAGCCTATCATAAAGCAAAGGCTTTCTCACTGGATTGTAGGGGCTATTGCACTGGCCTATTCGAGCATGGATCTTCAGGCCCTCGCTGGTTTACGCGCACATTCTACCAGGGGTTTGCCTACCTCCTGGGCCCTGTTTAGAGGGGTCTCTATTCAGGACATATGCGCTGCAGCTAGTTGGTCCTCACCTCAGGTCAGTCTACGAGATAAGCTTGTCTGGCAATACGAGAGTCTCCATATCTCATAGTGAGACAGCGAAACAAATGCTATGAAAGAGAACTTTAGGTTACTTGCATAATCCCAGTTCCCTGAGTAGCATGTGTGAGATGAAGCGAGAAGAGGTGTGCTTGCTTGAATATAGCTGCAAGCGGCGATTGAGGGGTCCAAGCACAATCTGATAAGACAGACAGATAGACAAAACATTACAGAAGGTAGAAAGACACACAAAAACTGACTGTGAAGATCAAACATGCAGTCTAACACCGGCTTTTGTGTCGGGCCATGACTTCTGTCAAGTTCATCATTTCATTGCAACCACATTGTTGAAGTTATTCACAATGGCCAGACTTTGTATTAGAACACATACTGCTTGTTCTTGACAACTAATGACTTCAAAAAGGACAAGCCTGAATTTGAACCCACAACTTTCCACACTAAAGACAGACACTTTACCTACTGAACTAAACTCCTACTACAGGGTTCCTGAGGAGAAAATAACTTAAGGGATAAGTATTGTGATACTACAGCCTATGATTGACAGCACTAATCACTTTATAAAACATTGTAGTACTCTCCATTAATGAATAAAACAATACTAAATCACATGGGCCAGAAAGCCGCTGCTGCACTGATCTCTATGGGTTGAAAGGTCTGGCCACACCCCAATCAGTGATGCCAATCAAGTATTTTGCCATTGACAGATGATGTCAAACACCTGCTTTGAGTTTTCTGCACTCTGTGATTTAGGCTGCGGTCGAATAGTCTTTTTTGCTTACAAAGTTTCCTAACTGAGTGAAATGACCCGGAAGTATCTGTATGATAAGAGCTGTTCGAATTCTCTAAATGCCAAGGAAAGGTGCTTCAATGCTTCCTTACTTAGCTCCTTTAGCATAGGATACACTGGACTATCCTTTACGAAAGGAAAGGAGATAATGCCGTCCCACAATTCCGTGCGGCAGCAAGCGACGCACCATTCGGAAATTCACGAAAACAAACGATCATGACCGACAAGGGACACAGATCATCATGCAAGTTACCGTTGCTTATTAAGCATTTTCCATCTTATGCCATAACTTGCTAATATGCTTATATGTTATGATATGAACTTTCAACAATATGTTAAACCCATAGGCGAACTATGAACGTTATGCTGCTGTTGTAAAATGATCAAAGTGAAGTTAACATTGTAGCGTAACCTATGCTCAGTTTGCATTAGTTATTTCTTCATTCTGAGCGTTGTTGTATTGCCAGCCTTTAGGAATATCATTAATTAATTTTACTTCAGTCACAGATGCTGAAACCCTTGCCTTAATGTGGCAGTGTGATGTTGTTATGCTAGATTGTAAGCAGAGACACTTATTTTGATCTGCACTACTAGGCATGCAGAGGACTCTTATTTTGAAGGAGCAGAGTGGCCAAACCAACCGGTTTATTTGTGTGGGTAACTTCCTGATTTTTGTACTAATCATTTCTTACAAGACACTGTGTTATTTAATGGCCAAAAGTAGATTTCGGAAGTGATTACAAAGTAAATAGAATTCCTGCATCTCATTTCAAAACTGATATTTAGTGTTAGGAAGGATTTATCGTGATGGACTCTCCCGTTATGAGTGGAAGTTCTGTAACGTGCTAGTTTGCGCTCCTTCTGCTTCTGGACTTTGAGAGAGATGGTATGCATTCCTGTGTTCTGTTATTTTTTTGTTAACTACTATGTAAATAGTATTTCTCACTTACCATCGATGGTAATGAGGATAACCGTAACTAGTTCATGTTTTGTGCTGCAATTCTCATGCAGTTTGTTGTTCTTTTCTGTGCATCAAGCTTGTAGAAGATATGAAAGGAACTTGCCGCACCTGACGTTGCTCAGTCGTTTTATATAGTGAGAGGGTGCACTGTTTACAAGATTTTCACCTCTGAGTAGTATTGTTGGTGATTGACAGGCGCAGTAGAGCATATTCATGACAGAGACCTGTGTATTCATCACTGTTCTTCTACTATTCTAATACAGGTATGTTGGGTTTATATTATTTTGTTTTTATTTAATTTAATTTATTTTAAAGGAGAATTGCACACTATTTTGTACACCATTTTGAGTTTTTTTTGTACATATTTATTTTAATGAAAAAAAAGTACATGTAATGCAAATATGTTGTTACACTCACTGTGTGAGTGTACCCAAAATGTGCTCCTTCTGCTTCTGGACTTTGAGAGAGATGGCGCAGTAGAGCATATTCATGACAGAGACCTGTGTATTCATCACTGTTCTTCTACTATTCTAATACAGGCTGGTGACAATAAATATGCCATCATCTACCTGGTCGTCGTAGTGTCTTCCTTCAAAAAAAATACACAACGCAGAGTGAACCCCGCTACATTAATAAAGACCTGTATCAGCCATAACAACTTCATAGCACAATCAAGTCAACATTTCAAGGTGTTTACTGAGTTGTGTGGTGGTTCTTAAGCTATTATATGCACAGGCTTATAATCAGATCATAATCAGCATATGAACCATAACACAAGAAAAAGGGATATGAGACATTTTTAGCCAGATGATGTTTTTAATTCAACATGTTTGAAACTTAAGAATGATGATATGTACAGTAGTAGATTTGTATGCCTAACATGTTATGCCTATCTTGCATGAATTTAACAATTATTTTCATACAATCATAATAATTGGGATTCATGTCATTGTTGAAATTGTTGAATTGTTGAATTGTTGATGTCAATAAATATGAGTGGACAGAAGGGTGAGCGTGAGCAACCATTCTCAATGTGACAACCATTTCGTTTCACTTTTGTGACTGGTAGCCTATATTCCTTTTTTATTTCAATTCCAACCTTGGTGATGAAGCAATATTTTTCACCGGGTTGTCCACGTTTATATAGCCTGCATGAAACAACACGGTAAGAACGCACGGGGCGAAGTATCTAAGATGCGTTTTTAGTAGTCCATCTTCGGAACATTGTAGTTTCACCACGGCAGACCCACGTCATTAACATCCGCCGTCGCATAATTACGTAGCCTAGTGTAAGTGCAGTCGGATTCTCTTAGCACCGCGGTTGTCTTTTCCTAAGCCCTTATGAATTCTCCTTCACATCTTTCCTTGACCTCATGACGTTTTCCAACGAGGTCAAGGAAAAGTTGTTAGGAATAGGAGTTAGGACATATTTTTTTGACTATTCGACCGCAGCCCTGGTGTTGATTTACTTTTCATGAAACTTCAAAATGATGACAGTTCATCAGCGACTTGAATTCACAACCTTGTGCTCCA